>NC_133731.1:4197694-4283266 GCF_048934315.1 Petromyzon marinus | reverse complement strand
AAAGCGAGTGAGCGAACGAGTGAGTGAGCGAATGAGCGAGTGAGTGAGCGAATGAGCGATTGAGGGAGCGAGAAAGCGAGTGAGGGAGCGAGTGAGTGAGCGAGGGAGCGAGTGAGTGAGCGAATGTGCGAGTGAGGGAGCGAATGAGCGAGTGAGGGAGCGAGTGAGCGAGTGAGGGAGCGAGAAAGCGAGTGAGCGAGTGAGCGAGGGAGCGAATGTGCGAGTGAGGGAGCGAATGAGTGAGTGAGGGAGCGAGTGAGCGAATGAGCGAGTGAGGGAGCGAGTGAGCGAGCGAGTGAGCGAGTGAGCGAATGAGCTAGTGATGGAGCGAGTGAGTGAGCGAGTGAGCGAATGAGGGAGCGAGAAAGCGAATGAGCGAGTGAGGGAGCGAGTGAGCGAGTGAGGGAGCGAGAAAGCGAGTGAGCGAGTGAGCGAGGGAGCGAATGAGCGAGTGAGGGAGCGAGTGAGCGAATGAGCGAGTGAGGGAGCGAGAAAGCGAGTGAGCGAGTGAGCGAGCGAGTGAGCGAGTGAGCGAGTGAGCGAATGAGCTAGTGATGGAGCGAGTGAGTGAGCGAGTGAGCGAGTGAGCGAATGAGCTAGTGATGGAGCGAGCGAATGAGCGACCGAGCGAGTGAGCGATTGAGGGAGCGAGTGAGTGAGCGAGCGAGTGAGGGAGCGAGCGAGCGAGCGAGCGAATAAGCGAGCGAGCGAGCTGACCCCCGCGCGGCGTCCCGACTCAGCGTCGTCGACATTCCCATTTGCTTGTGCAAGGGATGAGGGGTGGGGGGGGAGGGGAGCGCCCCCGCTCTGTGCCACGTGGCGCCATCGCAAACCCCCCCCCACCCCCCCCCCCCCCCACAGCGAGCTGGAGGGCACCTTGAGGCAGACGCGGCCTCGGATGAGCGCGTAGGGCACGGGGCCGTAGGACCGCGAGTCGGTCGAGTTGGCCGCATTGTCGCCCTCTAGCCACACGTGGCCCAGCGGAACCTGCGGGCAGCACGGGGGAAGGGAGGTCGGAGGATGGGTTCACCCCACGGCGTGTGGCCTGATACCCAGCACACACGCGCCGGGCCGCACCGCGCCCACAACCCACCCAGCCACAACCCACCCAGCCACAACCCACCCACCCATCCGCACCGCGAAGACAAAGATCCCCCGTGTAGCCTTAGCAGACTGTTGGCGGCAAGTGCTGTTAGCGAGCACCTATGAAGGCCGGTAACGGTACACGAGGGGGTGGGTGGCCAGCACCACGCCCGGCCGCCTTTGTCTCCCCAGTGGCGATGTTTACTACACACCGCACCAGGTACTCACTTGAGGCCGAGTCGACGTAGCGGAGGCCCGGGACCGGTTCAGATAATCGTCACCGGTGTTGGCCGTGAGCGGGAATCGAACCCGGGTCGCCAGGGTTCATAGCGCAGCGTAGCGCTAACCGCTACACTACCGCTCCCCACCCACCCACACACACTCCCACCCACCTCCCACCCCCCACCCACCACCCCCCCCCCCCATGCGTGCTCACGTATCGGCTGGAGTGGTGGGGCAGCCGCTTGTTCAGTGCGTCCCCCGGCAGGGCCACGACCCTCTTGCAGATGAAGGTGCGGGGGTTGGCGGGGTTCCTCGCGATCACCACGTCGCCCCTGCACGCACGGACGCCACCGGCTCGCGTTTGTCAACGCAGCGTCGCCGCAAGGTTGGGCGCGCACCGTGTCACGCGCGGAGCCCGCTATTTGGGGGGCAGGGGTGGTGGGGGGGGGGATGAGCGGAACCCTAAAACTGAGAACAACTGAGAAAGTGAAATCTGAATTCCTGTAGCTCGAGGAGTGATCGGCGTGCCAAGTTTGGGCTCGCAGTCCCCTCCCTCCCCCACCCAGCCTCGCGTCTCCGCGCTCTCCCTCGCTCCGCCCCGGCTCCGTCTCCACGCGCCGTCGCCGCCGGCCGGCTTTGTTACCGTCGACATCCGTCACCGTTCGCGAACGCGTTCGTCGCAAACGGTCGCGTCCAGCAGCAATTTTAATTCCTTTAAACGAGCGCCGTCGCACGCGCGCGGACCCTTCTGCTCCGCCCGGCGGCCCCACGGGAAAACAATTCCTCGGGGAGCGTTTCCGAAACCACCGCTAGACCACGGCCGGGGGAGGACCCGCGGCTCCGCACGCGGTCGGAAGCCGGCCGGCGAGCGGCCGGGCGGGCGGCCGGGCGGGCGGGCGGGCGGGCGGGCGGGGAATCTCCCGGGGACGGCCGGGAGGTGCGGCTCACCGCCTGATGCGACCCAGGTGCCGGCTGAAGTGCTCCGCCAACACCACGTCGTTGGTGTAGAGGCTGGGCTGCATGGACGGTCCGCTGCACTGCAAGAGCACGCGGAGCTGAACGTCATCCTCACCCCTAACCCTTTGGGTTATTCCGGTAAAAGGTCACGCAGGTTAGACAAAATAACGGATCGCGACGTTTCGATCAGGAGCACCTTCGTCAGGCGGGACAGATGCAGGAGGAGAACTGCTGACAGGGCGCCCGATGACGGTCGTTTGTCTGATCTATCATGCTGCGACTTTACAGAAAAAAAACAAAGAGTATGGATTCCTGCAGTCATTGAGAGCTTCAAATCAAGATTGGATCTCACCCCACCGCCAAACTCCCCCCCCCCCACGCCACCTCCGTACGGCCTCTGGACAAGCGCTGTTCACGAGAGGGCCGGAGCGGCACGGGAGGGGGGGGTGGGGTGGCCAGCGCCACGCCCGGCCGCCTTTGTCTCCCCGGGTGGCGATGTTTACGTAGCACAGCACCCCAACCACTGCGCTACCGCTCGCTCGTCTACACAAGCAGCGGCGGTGGCTGACTCACCACCGACAGCTACACCCCCACGTACTCACTCACCACGAGCTCCACCACCACGTACTCACTCACCACGAGCTCCACCACCACGTACTCACTCACCACTACCAGCTCCACCACCACGTACTCACTCACCACCACCAGCTCCACCCCCACGTACTCACTCACCACGACCAGCTCCACCACCACGTACTCACTCACCACCAACAGCTCCACCCCCACGTACTCACTCACCACCAACAGCTCCACCCCCACGTACTCACTCACCACTACCAGCTCCACCACCACGTACTCACTCACCACTACCAGCTCCACCACCACGTACTCACCACTACCAGCTCCACCCCCACTTACTCACTCACCACCACCAGCTCCACCACCACGTACTCACTCACCACGACTAGCTCCCCCACGTACTCACTCACCACCACCAGCTCCCCCACGTACTCACTCACCACCACCAGCTCCCCCCCCACGTACTCACTCACCACTACCAGCTCCCCCACGTACTCACTCACCACCACCAGCTCCCCCACGTACTCACTCACCACGACCAGCTCCACCACCACGTACTCACTCACCACCACCAGCTCCCCCACGTACTCACCACCACCAGCTCGCCCACGAACTCACTCACCACGACCAGCTCCCCCCCCACGTACTCACTCAACACCACCAGCTCCACCACCACGTACTCACTCACCACCAACAGCTCCACCCCCACGTACTCACTCACCACCACCAGCTCCACCACCACGTACTCACTCACTACTACCAGCTCCACCACGTACTCACCACGACCAGCTCCACCACGTACTCACTCACCACCAACAGCTCCACCCCCACGTACTCACTCACCACCAACAGCTCCACCACCACGTACTCACTCACCACGACCAGCTCCACCACCACGTACTCACTCACCACCACCAGCTCCCCCCCCCACGTACTCACTCACCACCACCAGCTCCCCCACGTACTCACTCACCACGACCAGCTCCACCACGTACTCACTCACCACCACCAGCTCCACCCCCACGTACTCACTCACCACGACCAGCTCCACCACCACGTACTCAACACCACAAGCTCCACCACCACGTACTCACTCACCACCACCAGCTCCACCCCCACGTACTCACTCACCACCACCAGCTCCCCCACCCACGTACTCACTCACCACCACCAGCTCCCCCACCACGTACTCACTCACCACCACCAGCTCCCCCACGTACTCACTCACCACCACCAGCTCCACCACCACGTACTCACTCACCACCACCAGCTCCCCCACGTACTCACTCACCACCACCAGCTCCCCCACGTACTCACTCACCACCACCAGCTCCCCCACCACGTACTCACTCACCACCACCAGCTCCCCCACCCACGTACTCACTCACCACCACCAGCTCCCCCACCACGTACTCACTCACCACCACCAGCTCCCCCACGTACTCACTCACCACCACCAGCTCCACCACCACGTACTCACTCACCACCACCAGCTCCCCCACGTACTCACTCACCACCACCAGCTCCCCCACGTACTCACTCACCACCACCAGCTCCCCCACGTACTCACTCACCACCACCAGCTCCCCCACCACGTACTCACTCACCACCACCAGCTCCCCCACGTACTCCAGAGTGCAGTGCGCCACGCAGCCATACTGCACGGCGCAGCCCAGGACGCCCAGCGCCCGCAGCAGCCGGCCCGGCCACATGACGCTCGCCGCTCGGCTCGCCGCTCGGCACGCCGCTCCGTTCGCCCCACCCGGTGGGTTGGCGCAGGGCCCGGCGATCAGCGGCGGGCGGTTGGCACAACGGCGAGGAAGAGCTCCACGGTCGGCGTGATGGCCCGCTGGCGAACGGGCAAAGGCGTCAAAAAAGAAGCGTCCCTATAGAACAGAATGTCATCCCTCCCGAAAACGCCCAAAAAATTGGGAAGCTTTTTTGTTTTGTTTTTGCCGGCATCGAAACGTGCAAACAAACACGTGGCTCCGATAGTGGCATGGTTCTTGTACTGGTCGCCTTTTTCGCGTCGTCCTCTGGTCCGACACTGGCGGTGAGACTGGGCCATAGAGAAGGCAAATCAGTTGTTTTTTTAAAACAACGCCCGTGTATAATGATCACGGCCATATTCTTGGTTCCCTTCTACGTGGTGACTTTACCGAAAGAACGAAGAATATGAATCCCTGCAGTTACACAATGTGTAACACGTGCCTTGCTAACACACTCATACACAATGTGTAACACGTGCCTCACTAACACACACTCATACACAATGTGTAACACGTGCCTTACTAACACACATACACAATGTGTAACACGTGCCTTCCTAACACACACACTGGTACACAATGTGTAACACGTGCCTTACTTACACACACATACACAATGTGTAACACGTGCCTGACTAACACACATTCATACACAATGTGTAACACGTGCCTCACTAACACACTCATACAAAATGTGTAACACGTGCCTTACTAACACACATACACAATGTGTAACACGTGTCTTACTAACACACATACACAATGTGTAACACGTGCCTCACTAACACACATACACAATGTGTAACACGTGCCTCACTAACACACATACACAATGTGTAACACGTGCCTTACTAACACACATACACAATGTGTAACACGTGCCTCACTAACACACATACACAATGTGTAACACGTGCCTCACTAACACACACACACATACACAATGTGTAACACGTGTCTGACTAACACACACTCATACACAATGTGTAACACGTGCCTTACTAACACACATACACAATGTGTAACACGTGCCTCACTAACACACACACATACACAATGTGTAACACGTGCCTCACTAACACACACATACACAATGTGTAACACGTGCCTGACTAACACACACTCATACACAATGTGTAACACGTGCCTTACTAACACACACTCATACACAATGTGTAACACGTGCCTTACTAACACACATACACAATGTGTAACACGTGCCTCACTAACACACACACATACACAATGTGTAACACGTGCCTCACTAACACACATACACAATGTGTAACACGTGCCTTACTAACACACACTCATACACAATGTGTAACACGTGCCTTACTAACACACATACACAATGTGTAACACGTGCCTCACTAACACACACACATACACAATGTGTAACACGTGCCTCACTAACACACATACACAATGTGTAACACGTGCCTTACTAACACACACTCATACACAATGTGTAACACGTGCCTTACTAACACACATACACAATGTGTAACACGTGCCTCACTAACACACACACATACACAATGTGTAACACGTGCCTCACTAACACACACATACACAATGTGTAACACGTGCCTGACTAACACACACTCATACACAATGTGTAACACGTGCCTTACTAACACACACTCATACACAATGTGTAACACGTGCCTTACTAACACACATACACAATGTGTAACACGTGCCTCACTAACACACACACATACACAATGTGTAACACGTGCCTCACTAACACACATACACAATGTGTAACACGTGCCTTACTAACACACACTCATACACAATGTGTAACACGTGCCTTACTAACACACATACACAATGTGTAACACGTGCCTCACTAACACACACACATACACAATGTGTAACACGTGCCTCACTAACACACACAATGTGTAACACGTGCCTGACTAACACACATACACAATGTGTAACACGTGCCTCACTAACACACACAATGTGTAACACGTGCCTCACTAACACACACAATGTGTAACACGTACCTCACTAACACACACAATGTGTAACACGTGCCTCACTAACACACACAATGTGTAACACGTGCCTTACTAACGCAACACCCTCAACTCCACTGCCGGATTACCGCCAATGCACCGGTGGCTGCGGCCTAGCACACCCAGCGAAGCCTGCCGCGCCCGCCGATTAGCGCGTCGCGGATCCGGCAGTCCGTCCAGGCGAGGCGTGGTGGAGGGGGAGCGGGTGCGCTGCTGCGGCGGCGGTGGTGGTGGATGTAGCGGCACCGCAGCTAGCCCGGTGGGTGGCACCGCAACGAGCCCGGTGGGTGGCACCGCAACGTGCCCGGTGACCCACGGGGGTAGTCACCGTGGCCCTGGCGACGGTGACTTCCTCACACCCCCCCGCCTTCCGCGTGGCAAGCTGCAGGCTGCAGTTCGCGTTGACTCCGCGGGGTGGCGCTGTGGTGCAACAGAAGCCGACCGCCACGATATCGATATTCAATTTATTAAAAAAAAATAAGAAACTTAAATACTATATTCTTAGCTCTTTCGGTAAAGTCACGCTTAAGGGAAACAGTAAAATAATAAAATATATTACAATTAAAATAATAAAATATAATATATACATATATATTTCATTACTTCATTGTTTCCCTTCAACGTGACTTTACCGAAAGAGCTAAGAATATGAATTACTGCAGTCAAGAAAACTTTAAATAAAAACTTAAATACTCTTTGGTTCTTTAGGTAAAGTCACGTAGGCAAGGCCGTAATTATAATATATATTTGGGGTGGGGGGACACACCCCCCCCCAAATATATATTCCAATATGCTCAAAATGTCCCCCCCCCCCCCCAATATATTGCTGTAAAAAATTGCTATGCTATGTAAATAAAAACAACGATTTGCTAAACCTTGGCCACAATATTTGGACTTGTCTTCATATAAATCAACGCATAGATTTCTGTTTATATGATTGTGGTTACGGTTGTACTTTATTAATCCCTAATCTCTGCCATTACATGCAAATGAAACAATAAATGGTAAAAAATAAAACCGGTAAAAACAGAGCAATGTAATACAATAACACTGTTAGACATTATTGTAAAAAAAAGAGATCAAAAGTCCATCCCATGTGTGAATTTTTTTAAAAATATTTTAGGCAGGAAATGAGTTTTCAAATTTAGATTTTTTTCTGGGTTGGACCCCCCCAGACACCCTTGAAGATTTGCCCCTCCCCCCCAATGTTGACTCCATGGCTATGGCCTTGCACGTAGGCATGAAATAAAATAACTCGGGTGATGACGGACGGTGATGACGGACGCTTGTTGTGTCGCGCCCGAAACGTCGTGATTTATTTTATTTTTCTACCCACGTGGACTTTACCGAAAGGATCAAAGAGCGTGGATTCCTGCAGTCCACGAAAGCTTCAGATCAGGAGGAAAGAAACCTTTAAATCTTGACTTGAAGCTTTCGTGACTGCAGGAATTCATTCTCTGTGGGTCTGTCGGTAAAAAAACTAGATTTTGGTGCTTTCGTGACCCGCAGGAGATGCTCTTTGTTTTTTTCGGTAAAGTCACGTAGAAATAAGACGTGATAAAATAACATAATACCATACCAATACCATACGACGTTTCGATTGCAACACAAGCAATCTTCATCAGGTACAGAAGAGCTAAATTTAAGAGAGAGAGAGAGGAAACACATGACCGCAGTTATATATACAGGCACCCAAATAGAGGGAATTAACAGATACACAAGGGGATACAAAGACGGAGGAGCACACTAAATCAAACAGGGTTTAGCAAAATTTATAAACTATATAAAGCAACACAGACGGTCGGTCAAAACACAATTAACGCATGGTCTGGTTGAATATGTTATTTCAAAGATTGCTAAATTATAAGTTAAGTGTGAAATCCAAGAGAGTGCTGGAAAACAGACCGCATACACATATACACATATATCGACATGCATACACATATATCGACGTCTTATTTCTGTCGGTAAAGTCACGTGGATAGAACAATAATAAAATAAAGTCGACGTGCCTTTACCGAAAGACCCAAAGAGTAATAAGGTTACAACATAATATGTTTTGGTTCCTGGGTAGTAAGTGTTATTTCTTAATTGCTTATGCCTCAAAAATAGAGAAAGTGACTATTATTCCCTACAATATTTGTGGTTCTGACCAGGACAGTGATATTTTGACCTTTACCTATTTTCAATGAGAAAACGGGCGAATTTGTGTTTTTTCGTTCACATAAATTCAGAAAAAAACAACATACGAATCAAAATTAACGTGTTTTTATACGAAAGTAATTCAACAATTACGACAAAAGATTTAGAAGTGAGTAGTTTTTCGAGATTTACGCAGTGTTTGTGTTACATAGATACTAATCTGTGTCTCATTGAGCTCTTGGAATATTTTCTTGTCAGTATCAAAATATAATAATAGGGTCTTACGCGTTCTGGCAATAAACGTACCACAGGTTACCAGATATTTCCACAGGTAGGTGCAGTGCCGGATGAAGCTAGTGAGGGGCCTGTAGGATATGTTATTAAGGGGCCCTAAATAAACAAAAACACAAATATTAAAACACAATTTTTTCACTTGCATAGTAAAGTAATTGTAATTTTTTCATTCGCTATACAGCCCAGATAATACGACAAATCGCTAACCTTAAACACCCGGTCGTTCATAAAAGTTGTTGGAGGGCAGTATAGTACTATAGTAATAGAGCAAGTGCAGAATCACTGAACCGGAATTGATAGTTTATTCTTGGGACTTTCGGTAAAGTTACGTAGATAGGTTCAAATTGATAGCTTGAAATCATTTAGCGCGGGGCCCTTGAAAGTGCGGGGCCCATAGCATATGTAGCTGCTACACGTGTTGTAGCTACTACACGTGTTGTAGCTACTACACGTGTTGTAGCTACTAAACACATTCCTGTTGAGGGAGCTGGTAGGAACGTTGGGTTGCTCGGTCAATGGCCAGAGTCAACGGCGGCACCACCACGTGGTGTGTTCAGCACAATATGCCCGACTGTGAGGGCGGGCACAAGCCGGCGTGAGTAGGTTAAACGTTGAGTTTTATAAGGGCACCACGGGGTGACCAGCCCCTCCCCACCCAGCCCCACCCAGCCCCCCCCCTCCCAACCCAGCCCCACCCTCCCCACCCTCCCCACCCTCCCCTCTCCACCCAGCCCCACCCCTCCCATTTTTGGATGCACGACGGACGGACGGAGACAATAATCCCCTGTGGGCTGGTGGTGTAACCAGGAGGTTCCTACCAGTAAACAAAGTGCCTGTGGCTTTGGCCGACGGAGCGTGTATTTGCCCATGTATGGGTACTCCTGATGGTGAATCATGATCAAATATGTTACGATTCCAGCTCAGTTGATCCATAAGAAAGAACCCATCAAAAAAATATACCGAGGTCAATCGATAACGCTGCGGCGTTAATCGGCGAGTCGATTTCCTTTTGCCAATCGATACGTGGATCGAGTAGTGATTTTTTTTTTAAATTGGCTAATATCGTCAGCAAAGGGGACGTGAATATGTCGTGTCGTGAAACCCGCCGCCACCACCCGACACACGCATCCAAGGCCGTAGACATGGAGTCAACATTGGGGGGGACCAAATCTGCCTGGGGGTCTGGGGGTCCCCCCCCCCCCCCAGAAAAAAAATCTAAATTTAAAAACTAATTTCCTGCCATTTCCTGCTTAAAATATTTAAAAAATTCGCTAACACGTAGGATGTACTTTTTATTTATTTTTTTACAATTATGTCTAATAGTGTTATTGTATTACATTGCTCTGTTTTGTTTTTATATTTTACCTTTTCTTGTTTCATGGTATGTAATGGCAGAGATTAGGGATTCATAAAGTAACAACCGTAACCACAATCATATAAACAGAAATACATTTTATAGCAATATATTGGGGGGGGGGGCAATTTGAGCATATTTGAATATTGGGGATGTGTCCCCCCCGCCCGCCCCCCAATATATATTATAATTACGGCCTTGCACACATCCAATTGATAAAGGTTGTGTCACGTAAACAAAACGTGACCAATTCGTTACCAGTACAGCACCACGACACTTGCTGCGTGTTGGAGAAGAGGTCGTGGGTTTCTATCTCGACCCTGACGATGCCTGCTGCTGCTGTATATTTGGAGTTTGCGTGTCTCTCTCTCATTATCATCACGGTGGCTAGGAGATGTTGACTACCTCGTCTGGTGTACAGGAGGTCGTGGGTTTCTATCTCAACCCTGACGATGCCTGCTGCTGCTGTATATTTGGAGTTTGCGTGTCTCTCTCTCTCTCATCATCATCATCACCACGGTGGCTAGGAGATGTTGACTACCTCGCCTGGTACGCAGGAGGTCCGTGGGTTTCTATCTCGACCCTGACGATGCCTTCTGCTGCTGTATATTTGGAGTTTGCGTCTCTCTCTCTCATCATCATCACGGTGGCTATGAGATGTTAACTACCTCGCCTGGTCTACAGGAGGTCGTGGGTTTCTATCTCGACCCTGACGCCTGCTGCTGCTGTATATTTGGAGTTTGCGTGTCTCTCTCTCTCTCATCATCATCACGGTGGCTAGGAGATGTTAACTACCTCGCCTGGTCTACAGGAGGTCGTGGGTTTCTATCTCGACCCTGACGCCTGCTGCTGCTGTATATTTGGAGTTTGCGTGTCTCTCTCTCTCTCATCATCATCATCACCACGGTGGCTAGGAGATGTTGACTACCTCGCCTGGTATACAGGAG
Source organism: Petromyzon marinus (assembly GCF_048934315.1). Lineage (NCBI taxonomy): Eukaryota > Metazoa > Chordata > Hyperoartia > Petromyzontiformes > Petromyzontidae > Petromyzon > Petromyzon marinus. Next base: position 4,271,886 of record NC_133731.1, on the reverse strand, counting down.
GTCGTGGGTTTCTATCTCGACCCTGACGATGCCTGCTGCTGCTGTATATTTGGAGTTTGCGTCTCCCTCTCTCATCATCATCACGGTGGCTAGGAGATGTTGACTACCTCGCCTGGTGTACAGGAGGTCGTGGGTTTCTATCTCGACCCTGACGATGCCTGCTGCTGCTGTATATTTGGAGTTTGCGTCTCCCTCTCTCATCATCATCACGGTGGCTAGGAGATGTTGACTACCTCGCCTGGTACGCAGGAGGGCCGTGGGATTCTATCTCGACCCTGACGATGCCTGCTGCTGCTGCTGTATATTTGGAGTTTGCGTGTCTCTCTCTCTCTCTCTCATCATCACCACGGTGGCTAGGAGATGTTAACTACCTCGCCTGGTACGCAGGAGGTCCGTGGGTTTCTATCTCGACCCTGACGATGCCTGCTGCTGCTGTATATTTGGAGTTTGCGTGTGTCTCTCTCTCTCTCTCATCATCATCACGGTGGCTAGGAGATGTTGACTACCTCGCCTGGTGTACAGGAGGTCGTGGGTTTCTATCTCGACCCTGACGCCTGCTGCTGCTGTATATTTGGAGTTTGCGTGTCTCTCTCTCATCATCACCACGGTGGCCACGAGATGTTGACTACCTCGCCTGGTACGCAGGAGGTCCGTGGGTTCGATCCCGACCCTGGCGATGCCTGCTGCTGCTGTATCGTTGGAGTTTGCGTGTCTCTCTCCCTGTGACAAGATGTTAACTACCTCGCCTGGTATACAGGAGGTCGTGGGTTCCATGCCCACCCTGACGATGCCTGCTGCTGTATATTTGGAGTTTGCGTGTCTCTCTCTCTCTTTCTCTCCGTGGTCGCGTGGATTTCTCTCCGGCTCATCCGCCCTTTTCCCTCCGCATTCAGAATCAACATCCACGCAGTTCAGAGTATTTGGCTGCGGCGCATTTCCACGTGGTGATGATATTAGCCGATTCATTGAGCCATCCATGTTTGTGAGAGCCAGGCAGCTTCTGAAAAATAGCTCTTCAGCTCGGTGGGGCCTTACCTGGTGAAATAAAATAAAAGTATAGTTTAGTAACTGGTAAGGGGCCGTCCATAAATGACGTCACGCGATTTTTGACCCCCCCCCCGTCGTCACACGGCGTCAAAAAAAGTCAGACCCCCCCCTCAAATATGACGTCACAAAGCTCTGCCCCCACCCCCCCCCAAAAAAAAACATGCTTCAAATCGCTTTAAACTATTGTCATTATAGCGCGTATTTAATGTGCCGCTGCACTCTGATTTTGCGCTGTCCTACCAGACAGTCTCGTCCCTTCACCTGATGAAGGCCGCTTGTGTTGTGGCCGAAACGTCGTGAGAATATTATTGTGTTAGTTTATTTTATCAATTTATTATTTTATTCTCATTCTACGTGACTTTACCGAAAGAGCCAAAGAAGATGAATCATTGCAGTCACGAAAGCTTTAAATCGAAATGTATGAAAAAGTCTATTTAATCACGTAGAACGTGTTGTGTCTATATTTATTTAAAGTGGCGCATTTTGATGTGACGTCACATTTCTCAAACACCCCCCCCCCCTCCTCCCGCCCTTGTCACACATCGTCACAAACGTCTGACCAACCCTCCACCCCCCTAGGTGTGTGACGTCATTTATGGACGGCCCCTAAACCGGACGGACTCCTGTCAGTGTGCCAAGCTTCATCGATTTTAGTTTTAATTCGAAGCTATTATTCGCACAAAAAAAACACCAATGAAAGACGCTCAGTGCAGGTAAATTAAAAAAAACACACACAGGTTACAAAGAGATGTGCAGGTGACGGTTGGGAACCCAGGAGAACTTAGATTAAAACCCACACCAAAAACAAAGAACGATGTTACAATTTCGATTGAAAGCTTTCGTGACCGCAAGGATTCATCTTCTTTGGTTCTTTCGGTAAAGTCACCACCACGTAGAATGAGAATGAAATATTGAAATAAAACAATAAAATTCTCACGACGTTTCGGCCACAACACAAGTGGCCTTCTTCAGGTGAAAAGACAATTGTAGCTCTGTCGTCCCGACAGGTTTGATCCTTTCACCTGAAGAAGGCCACTTGTGTTGTGGCCGAAACGTCGTGAGAATTGTATTGTTTTATTGTATTATTTTATTCTCATTCTACGTGGTGGTGACTTTACCGAAAGAACCAAAGAAGTAAAAAAGAACGATGTGTAGACGCAACAGATTGATCATTCAATGAAACGAAAGCATGCAAACTGTAATTAAACATAAATTTTGATTTAAAGCTTTCGTGACTGCAGTGATTAATATTCTTGGTTCTTTCGGTAAAGTCACCACGTAGAAGGGAAGCAATAGAATAATATAATATATAAAACAATAAAATTCTCACCACGTTTCGCCACTTCTTTCAAATGTCTCTTGCCGTTGGTTTCTCACACCTGATGATGACCGTTTGCGTTACAGTCGAAACGTCGTGAGAATTTTATTGTTTTTTATATATTTTATTATTTTATTGTTTCCCTTCAACATGACTTTACCGAAAGAACCAAGAATATGTAATTGAACATGTTAAAGTCGGTGGTGTAGCGGTTAGCGCTACGCTGCGCTACGAACCTGGCGACCCGAGTTCGATTCCCGCTCACGGCCAACAGCAGTGTTTGTTTTAACAGTCCGTCTCCGTGGGCGTGGCCTCGTTCATCACCGTGGCCACGTTCATCACCGTGGTAACGTTCATCACCGTGGCCACGTCCACCACCGTGGCCACGGTCATCACCGTGGCCACGTTCATCACCGTGGCCACGATCATCACCGTGGCCACGTTCACCTCCGTGGCCACGTTCACCTCCGTGGCCACGTTCATCACCGTGGCCACGATCATCACCGTGGCCACGTTCACCACCGTGGCCACGTTCATCACCGTGGCCACGTTCACCTCCGTGGCCTCGTTCATCACCGTGGCCACGTTCACCTCCGTGGCCACGTTCATCACCGTGGCCACGATCATCACCGTGGCCACGTTCATCACCGTGGCCACGTTCATCACCGTGGCCACGTTCACCTCCGTGGCCACGTTCATCACCGTGGCCACGTTCACCACCGTGGCCACGTTCATCACCGTGGCCACGTTCATCACCGTGGTAACGTTCATCACCGTGGCCTCGTTCATTACCGTGGCCACGTTCATCACCGTGGCCTCGTTCATCACCGTGGCGACGTTCATCACCGTGGCCACGTTCACCTCCGTGGCCTCGTTCACCACCGTGGCCACGTTCACCTCCGTGGCCACGTTCATCACCGTGGCCACGTTCATCAACGTGGCTACATTCATCACCGTGGCCACGTTCACCACCGTGGCCACATTCATCACCGTGGCCACATTCATCACCGTGGCCACGTTCATCACCGTGGCCACGTTCACCTCCGTGGCCACGTTCACCTCCGTGGCCACGTTCACCTCCGTGGCCTCCTCACACTTCGATGCCGGCAACCACAGCAGTAGCAGCAAAAGAAATGGTCCCCAATTTTTATAGCCGGAAACATCCATAGTAGAGGCTTTCTTTTATTGTTGTTGTTGTTGCTGTTGGGTAAGATCGCGTAAACATATAAATGCTGTGTCGTAAGAACCCGCCACCACCCGACACAGCCAACCAGCAAAGGTGGGGGGGGGGGGGGGGGTTGTCACGTAAACAGAACGTGATTTTGGTGTCGTGAAAGTCCACGCGTTAAGCCGGCACGTGTTTTCACCCACGCGACACTCACCCAGACACTCACCCAGACACTCACCCAGACACTTACCCAGACACTCACCCAGACACTCACCCAGACACTCACCCAGAGACTCACCCAGACACTCACCCAGACACTCACCCAGACACTCACACAGACACTCACCCAGACACTCACACAGACACTCACCCAGACACTCACCCAGACACTCACCACTCACCAGGCACTCACCCGTCTCGTGGGAAGCTCGTGAACACCATCGCGGCGTCCGTTTAACAAACAAACGACGACAAACGACAACAACAACGACGACGACGACGAACATCCAACGAGAAAGCCAAACGATCAACGCGCCGTAATTCGCTCTCGGCTGCGCGCGTTAATGGGCGTCCAAAGTTGTTGCGGTTGGCGTCCGAGTGCTGCATTACAGACACGGACGCCTCTTAGCCTAATTACTCGACCCAATTAGTGGGGCACCGTTCAGTTTCAGTTCAGTGCAGTTGTCATTTATTTTGGTATAGCCCCCTGTGAGGCATTCGGCTCTTGAATCGGAGTGCAACAGCAACAAACGAACAAAAAAACTCAAACACGAACAAGAAAAAAACATCTTAAAGTGACTGCGTGTGTGACTGTGCAAAACAGAACATCCATGAGAAAAAAAAACGGCAAAATATTCCTGAAAAAAGCACCGTGTACACCAACAACGCTGTGTGCAAAAAATCCTAGTGGGATGCAAGTCAAACAACAACAACAACCACAAGAAAACTTAGATTAAGGCCATCAGTCTAACTCCGTACTACAACAAAAAAACATGTCCAAACCAAAAAACTTTTCGAAATCACCAAAAAATAAAGCCATAATTGCAACGTAACAGTGATCATCACAGGGACTGTGACCGAATGTTTTTACAATAAACTACATAAATAACATGTAACACCAAACCCTAGAGCCACAGCTGGCTGCATGAGTTACTCCACAACAACAGAAGCATCAGTCGGAGTATCTGCCTTTAGTTTTAAATCTAACCAACGGAGCATGTTTGTTAAGAATTTGGAGAAACGTGTACCTGAAGGTCTCCCAAGCCATAGTCAGGTTGGGGATATCACAGACCTTGTCAATATCCGAGTGAAGCACATCATTAGCAAATGCCTGAGTGCTGAAGTGTCTCATAGAGTGCTTCTCAACCAATTTAGGGGGGGGCTTTGGGTCTGGCTGATGATCTCACCCCAAAAATGAAGAAGTGATCACTAAGGTTATTTCCCAGGGAAATTGTGAGGGGCATTTGTCAATAGGACGTCAAGCAGAGATGACTGTCCCGGATTTTTTAGGTTGGGTCTTGTGGGGACATTTATTAATTGAAACAGGTTAAATTCTTCTGCAAAATTTGTGGCCACGGCTGGCGGGTTTAGCCAATTCCAATTTAGGTCACCCACTAAAACTATTTCACCTTTAGGGAGGCCCCCAAAAAGCTCTCTCAGTGCAGATGCAGCTTCAACATCCTTCCCACTAGGCGGTCTATAGCAGCACACTACCAATATCTGTTGATTATTTGGGAGAGTTATTCTGAGAGCCAGACCTTCAAAGGAACATTTTTTTAAACAAGGAGTGAGCTCGTGAACATGCAATAGAATTACGAACATAGATGGCAATTCCACCTCCTTTAGATCCTCTGTGAAGCCGAAAAAGGTTGTAGTTGTCAATCGTAATCTGCAAGTCATTGACGGCAGGAGTGAGACATGTTTCTGTTCGGCAAAAAAGGTCCGGGTCAAGATTTGCCACTTCTAGTTTTAGTTGACTTAATTTAATCACAAGCCCTCTGATGTTGACATGTAGAACACAAACACCTTTCCTGCCAGAAAAATCTACAGAATTATACGAGTTCTTTACATTTGGGCCAGGGTGAAGCTCAATACCACCCAGAAATAAGAAAAGTAGAATTAATAGTTTGCACAAGTAAATAGTTCGGGCAAGTTGATGGCGGGCCCAGCTGGGGGTGTGTGTGGAGGGGGGTGCCATGCGGACCCCTAATCGGGAGTACGGGGCCCGGTGCCAGACGGAGGGATTAACGGCAACAGAGAGCGATTTGTAGGGGCGAGAGGGATTTTTGGAATCGAAACGTGGATGTGTGTGTGGGTGTCTGTGTGTGTCTCTGGTGTGGGTAGCGGCGGTGTAGTGGTTAGCACTTACGCTGCGCTACGAACCCGGCGACCCGGGTTCGATTCCCGCTCATGGCAAACACCGGTGACGATTATCTGAACCGGTCCTGGGCCTCCCCTAGGTCGACTCAGCCTCAAATTAGTACCTGGTGCGATGTGTAAACATCGCCACCGGGGAGACAAAGGCGGCCGGGCATGGTGTTGGCCACCTACCCCCTCGTGTGCCGTTCTGGCCTCCACCGATGAGCCACTGAAAAGTCGAAGCCGGTTTTCGCGACCTGCCTCATTGACAAACCACACCGCGTGTCAAACTCTGCTGATGAGACACCGGGTGTCGAATCCCGCTCGCCCGCACCTCCGGTTGATTTCGAGAGGCGCCATCACAAAGATCCCCCGTGTAGCCTTCACAGACTGTAGGGGCAAGTGCTGTTAGCGAGCAGCACCTATGAAGGCCGGCACGGCACACGAGGGGGTGGGTGGCCAACACCAACGCCCGGCCGCCTATGTCTTCCCAGTGACGATGTTTACACATCGCACCAGGTTACTCATTTGAGGCTGAGTCGACCTAGGGGAGGTCCGGGACCGGTTCAGATAATCGTCACTGGGTGTTGGCCGTGAGCGAGAATCGAACCCGAGTCGCCAGGTTCGCAGCGCAGCGTAGCGCTAACCGCTACACCACCGCTCCCCACGCCATCACGGGCACATCGGGAGAGGCGTTGTATCCATTACTTTGTGTCAGCAATCAGGTCATGTGGTGGGAGGAGGAGGGGGGGTCAGGAGGTGTGTGTGGTGGGGGGGGTAATTAGTGGGGGGGGGGGGGGGCTTAATTAGTTGGGTGGGGTAGGTGGTGTGGAGGACGCGCATTTAATTGTCCGTGGAGAACTCGGAGGGCACTATATAAGGGGCACACGAACGTGCAATCTCTACTCATCCTCAACACTCTCTGCTTATTCAGCCGCTGCCGTCCCATCACCACCACGACCACTAGAACGACGATGTCCAGGTGGGTGAAAGCCGTCAACGTCGTGCGCGCCACACGCCCACTCACTCACCCACTCACTCACACGCACACCCACTCACTCACACTCACACCCACTCACTCACACGCACACTCACTCACACGCCCACTCGCTCACAAATCCACTCACTCACACGCCTACCCACTCACACACTCACTCACACACCTCTCACTTACACACTCACACACACCTCTCACACACTCACACACACCTCTCACTTACTCACACCCAATCACTTACAGAGAGAGACACAGAGAGAGACACAGAGAGAGAGAGACACACACGCACACAGAGTGACGACAGAGAGAGACACAGAGAGAGAGACACACACACACGCACACAGAGAGACGACAGAGAGAGACACACAGAGAGAGAGACACACACGCACACAGAGTGACGACAGAGAGAGACACAGAGAGAGACACAGAGAGAGAGACACACACACGCACACACAGTGACGACAGAGAGAGAGACACACACACACGCACACAGAGTGACGACAGAGAGAGAGAGAGACACACACGCACACAGAGTGACGACAGAGAGAGACACAGACAGAGAGAGACACACACACGCACACACAGTGACGACAGAGAGACACACAGAGAGAGACACACACACACGCACACACAGTGACGACAGAGAGACACACACAGAGAGACACACACACGCACACAGAGTGACGACAGAGAGAGACACAGAGAGAGAGAGACACACACACACGCACACACAGTGACGACAGAGAGACACACACAGAGAGACACACACACGCACACAGAGTGACGACAGAGAGAGACACAGAGAGAGAGAGACACACGCACACACAGTGACGACAGAGAGAGACACAGACAGAGAGAGACACACACACGCACACACAGTGACGACAGAGAGACACACAGAGAGAGACACACACACGCACACACAGTGACGACAGAGAGACACACAGAGAGAGACACACACACGCACACACAGTGACGACAGAGAGACACACAGAGAGAGACACACATACACACACAGTGACGACAGAGAGACACACAGAGAGAGACACACACACACACGCACACAGAGTGACGACAGAGAGAGACGCCGATCCCTTCTCGCCTCTCTCGCCAGCATGGAGCTTCTCTGCCCCCCGGGAACCATCGGCTGCGCTACCGACGACGCCGCCGTCGGCTGTGGCAGCTGCTCGGGCCACCGTGCCGGCTCCTGCGGCTCCGCTTACGGCCACGGCGGCTACGGCGGCTACGGCGGCCACGGCGGCTACGGCGGCCACGGCTCATTCTCGGCCTGCGGGTACCCCGCGAGCAACAAGGGTTGCGGCCACGTGGCCCGCGCGCCACGCGTCTATGGCGTCACGCATCACGTGGGGCGCTCTGGCCACGGCGCTCCCACCGCGTACGGCTGGGGCAACTGCGGCCACTCCGGCTGGGGCCACGGGGGCAGCGGCTTGGCCTGGGGCCACGGGGGCAGCGGCTTGGCGTGGGGCCACGGGGGCTGCGGCAAGGGCTCGCGTTTCGGCCACGGGGGCGGTTTCGGGGCCGTGTGCGGTCTGAACGCGGTGAGCGCCGTGCCCTCGCGAAGCTACTACAGCGTCGCGCCGCTGGGCAGGTGCCCGCGAGTGTGCGGCGGCGTGCGCCACTACGGCCACCAGGGTACCGGCGGCGGATTTCACGGCTACGGCGGCGGCTACGGGGGGCTCGGGTTCTTGGGATGCGGCAGCTTCGCCGGGTACGGGAGGCAGTGCGGCTACGGGGCCAAATATTTCTAAAGTGGCGGCGGCGGCTGAGGCTGCGGCTGCTGCGGCTGCTGCTGCTGGTGCTGCAGCATTATCGGTAGCAGCAGCAGCATCAGCAGCAGCAATATTATTATTGTCAGCACGGTGAGCAATAGGCAACATTTCAGAAGCATCTCCAAGATCAGAATCACATAGCGGTGTCAGTACTAAGCAACTCCCTTTCCCTGGCGACAGACTTCAGCGCTACATTACTATACACTTCTACACCTTAGACTACTATACAACACTACACTATACACTACACTATGCACTACTACACCTTAGACTACTATACAACACTACACTATACACTACACTATGCACTACTACACCTTAGACTACTATACTACACTACACTATACACTACACTATGCACTACTACACTATAGGCCACTATACACCACTACACTATACACTACACTATGCACTACTACACCTTAGACTACTATACTACACTACACTATACACTACACTATGCACTACTACACCTTAGACTACTATACAACACTACACTATACACTACACCTATGCACTACTACACTATAGACCACTATACAACACTACACTGTACACTACACTATGCACTACTACACTATAGGCCACTATACACCACTACACTATACACTACACTATGCACTACTATGCATTACTATACACGGACTCTAGCTCTTGCTGGGGAATTCACGGGCCTGCCGAACGACACAGTCTCGCCAGCGTGTCCTGGGGTCCGACTCGAACTCGTGTGGTCTTTTACTTCTGTAAACACGACCGGAAGAAGATCGCGGACATAGGGCGCAGCTTGCATTCTAGTGGTAGTGCCTTACGCCAAAGAAGACGGGCAAAGCGCCCTCTCCCTCTCTCGTTCGCGGAGCGAGCCTCGGGCAGCGCTTTGCGTGACGTGTCGAGGGGCAGCCCTGGCGAATTTGTTCACTCGCGAGCTGTTGATTGGTTGTTGACGATTCCGTTGTTGATTCGGTTTGTTTACCGCATGTTGTTGATGTGACGCGTGCGTGGCTGTGGCCCCCCCCCCCATCCACCCAAACCACCTGCCCCCCACCCCATCTCTCTAATCGAATAAATCTCATAAGCAAATTTCCGTCTCCTCGTGGTGGCTGTGGATTGGACGTTTGTTTAGTGAAGTTATGCGGATGATGATGATGTTGGTGGAGCGATTGATGGATGGTGGTGGATGGTTTGTACGATTGTGATTACGGCGCTTCGATATTGATGGACCGTTGATGAATGAATGGTTGATGACAGGCCTCGACTTACGAACAACCTGGCTTACGAACACTCGACTTACGAACACCCGTACTTACGAACCAGCTTCCATGAAATACATTTATACAAAAAAAATTACATCGACTTAAAACACGAAACTCGCACTTGCAAACTCAACCGCGAAACTATTTTGTTCAGTAGAGCGACCCTCCGCGAGATAGCATGAGTCGGCCTTGCGCGTATGAAAGTGTGTGTGTGTCTGGGGAGCGGTGGTGCAGCGGTTAGCGCTACGCTGCGCTACGAACCCGGCGACCCGAGTTCTATTACCCGCTTACGGTTGTTAACACCGGTGATGATTATATGAACTGATCTTGGGCCTCCCCTTGGTCGACTCGGCCTCAAATGAGTACCTGGTGCTGTGTGTGTGTAGTAACCATCACCACTGGGGAGACAAAGGCGGCCGGGCGTGGTGCTGGCCACCCACCCCCCGTATGGGCCGTGCCGGACTTCATCATAGGTGCTGCTCGCTAACAGCACTTGCCCCGACAGTCTGTTAAGGCTGTACGGGGTGGTGGGGGGATCGTTGTTGTTGGTGTTTGTGCCCGTGTGTGTGCATGCGTGCCCGTGTGAGTGTGTTTGTGTGTGTCTATGTGCGTGAGTGCCCCTGTGTGTGTGTCTGTGTGTGTGTGTCTGTGTGTGTGTGTGTCTGTGTGTGTGTCTGTGTGTGTGTCTGTGTGTGTGTCTGTGTGTGTGTGTGTGTCTGTGTGTGTGTCTGTGTCTGTGTGTGTGTCTGTGTGCGTGAGTGCCCCCTGTGTGTGTGTCTGTGTGTGTGTCTGTGTGTGTGTGTCTGTGTGTGTCTGTGTGTGTGTCTGTGTGTGTGTCTGTGTGTGTCTGTGTGTGTGTGTGTCTGTGTGTGTCTGTGTGTGTCTGTGTGTGTGTGTCTGTGTGTGTGTGTCTGTGTGTGTCTGTGTGTGTGTGTGTCTATGTGTGTCTATGTGTGTGTGTGTGTCTGTGTGTGTCTGTGTGTGTCTGTGTGTGTCTGTGTGTGTGTGTCTGTGTGTGTGTGTGTCTGTGTGTGTGTGTCTGTGTGTAATCGTGGTGACTCATTGTCCCCACTTCCGACAAGCAAGCCACCATCAGGACTCAAGGAAAATGAAAAAAAAACAGATTTCAGTTTTCTACGTATGCGACTTTATTTTATGTTTTATTTACTGAATGTTATTTTTTACAGTGTTGCATGCAAATATATAACATTTCTTATTATTTCTTAATTTAACAACACCTTCCTTTTTTGGTTGAACCGTAAGAGATTTCATAACACTGACCGTATGGGCATTTAAATACACTGCGTTATTGTGTAGCTACCTGCGAACGGTCAACTTACGAACGGTTCGTCTTACGAACGGTTCCCATGAACTCATTGTGTTCGTAAGTTGAGGACCGATCAAGTTATTTTGGGGAGTTTTTCTTCGCGTGGCTTATGATGTTGATGTCGCGAGACCACTCACGTGTTCCACGTGTACACGCACACACAGGTGGAACGTGTGTACACACACACACAGGTGGAACGTGTGTACACGCACACACACAGGTGGAACGTGTGTACACGCACACACACAGGTGGAACGTGTGTACACGCACACAGGTGGAACGTGTGTACACACACAGGTGGAACGTGTGTACACGCACACAGGTGGAACGTGTGTACACACACAGGTGGAACGTGTGTACACGCACACAGGTGGAACGTGTGTACACACACACAGGTGGAACGTGTATACACACACACAGGTGGAACGTGTGTACACACACAGGTGGAACGTCTGTACACACAGGTGGAACGTGTGTACACACACAGGTGTAACGTGTGTACACACACAGGTGGAACGTGTGTACACACACACAGGTGGAACGTGTGTACACACACACACAGGTGGAACGTGTGTACACACACACACAGGTGGAACGTGTATACACACACACACAGGTGGAACGTGTGTACACACACACACAGGTGGAACGTGTGTACACACACACAGGTGTAACGTGTGTACACACACACACAGGTGGAACGTGTGTACACACACACAGGTGGAACGTGTGTACACACACACAGGTGTAACGTGTGTACACACACACACACACAGGTGGAACGTGTGTACACACACAGGTGGAACGTGTGTACACACACACAGATGGAACGTGTGTACACACATATACAGGTGGAACGTGTGTACACACACAGGTGTAACGTGTGTACACACACACACACAGGTGGAACGTGTGTACACACACACACAGGTGGAACGTGTGTACACACACACAGGTGTAACGTGTGTACACACACACACAGGTGGAACGTGTGTACACACACACAGGTGGAACGTGTGTACACACACACAGGTGTAACGTGTGTACACACACACACACACAGGTGGAACGTGTGTACACACACAGGTGGAACGTGTGTACACACACACAGATGGAACGTGTGTACACACACACAGGTGGAACGTGTGTACACACACAGGTGTAACGTGTGTACACACATGGAGGTGGGGGGGGGGAATAAGGGGGGTGGGCGGAGGAGGGGGTGGGCGGAGGAGGGGGTGGGTGGAGGAGGGGGTGGGTGGAGGAGGGAGGTGGGGAGGAGGAGGGTGGGGGGTATGAGGGGGTGGGTGGAGGAGAGGCGTGGGTGGAGGAGGGGGGTGGGTGGAGGAGGGGGGTGGAGAGGAGGAGGAGGGTGGGGGTATGAGGGGGTGGGGAGAGGAGGGGGGTGGGTGGAGGAGGGAGGTGGGGAGGGGGAGGGTGGGGGGAGGGGGAGGAGGAGGGTGAGGGGGGGGGGTCTCTCCCCGCTCTTTTCGCCTACGGAGGCGGCGGATGCGTCACCCATCAAGTCGCGTCGCATCCTCCTCTGACATCTTCCTCTGGAACTCCTGCCAAGAGGAGGAGCGGGCGGAGTGACGCTTAGAGGCCGACCGAAACTCGGTTTCGGCGCCGAAAGTTGACCAATGGCCTCTTTCGGCATCGTTTCGTTTTCGGCCGAAACCAGAAATTCAGTTTCGGTTTCGGCCTCCTAGCGACGCTCCACTCGTGGTCGCTGAAGCTCTGACAGGTCGACGCGGACCTCAAATGAGCACCTGGCGCCGTCTCCAAAACTTGGGGAGACAAAGGCGGCCGGGCGTGGTGCTGGCCACCCACCACCCACCTCGTGTGCAACAGTGCCGGCCTTCACAGGCGCTTTGACCCGACAGGCTGTTGTCACAGGCTACCTGGGGGATCTTTGTCTGTCTGTACGCGCGTGTTTGTGGGGAGCGGTGGTGCAGCGGTTAGCGCGCTGCGCTATGAACCTGGCCACACGGGTTCGATTCCTGCTCACGGTCAACACCCAGTGGCAGCGATTATATGAAACGGTCTTGGGCCTCCCCTAGGTCGACTCAGCCTCAAGTGAGTACCTGGTGCGGTGGATAAAAACATCGCCACTGGGGGAGACAAAGGCGGTCGGGCGTGGTGCTGGCCACCCACCCCCCTCGTGTACCGTTCCGGCCGTTCATCGGTGCTGCTCGCTAACAGCACTTGCCCCTACAGTCTGTTAAGGCTATATGGGGGATCTTTGTCTTTGTGTGTGTGTCTGTATGTGTGCGTCTTTGTGTGTCTGTGTGTGTGTCTGTGTGTGTGTCTGTGTCTGTGTGTGTGTGTGTGTCTGTGTCTGTGTGTGTGTGTCTGTGTGTGTGTCTGTGTGTGTGTCTGTGTGTGTCTGTGTGTGTCTGTGTGTGTGTCTGTGTGTGTGTGTCTGTGTGTGTGTCTGTGTGTGTGTGTCTGTGTGTGTGTCTGTGTGTGTGTCTGTGTGTGTGTCTGTGTGTGTGTCTTTGTGTGTCTGTGTCTGTGTGTGTGTCTGTGTGTGTGTCTGTGTGTGTGTCTGTGTGTCTGTGTGTGTGTCTGTGTGTGTGTCTGTGTGTCTGTGTGTCTGTGTGTGTGTCTGTGTGTGTGTCTGTGTGTCTGTGTGTGTGTCTGTGTGTGTGTCTGTGTGTCTGTGTGTGTGTCTTTGTGTGTCTGTCTGTGTGTCTGTGTGTGTGTCTGTGTGTGTGTCTGTGTGTCTGTGTGTGTGTCTGTGTGTGTGTCTGTGTGTCTGTGTGTGTGTCTTTGTGTGTCTGTGTCTGTGTGTGTGTCTGTGTGTCTGTGTGTGTGTCTGTGTGTGTGTCTGTGTGTCTGTGTGTGTCTGTGTGTGTCTGTGTGTCTGTGTGACTCACTCTGAAGGCTCTGAGTCGGCCCGCGCGCTCCTGGAGTCCCCTCTCTTGAGCCGCGCGTCTCTCCTGGATCTCGGCTCTCCACTGCTCCTGCTGCAGCTGCCTCCCGGTGTGGGGTGGGGGGGGCATGGGGAGATAGGGGGACATCAGAGGGACACCACGGGGACACGGGATATGGGGGTCACGGGGGGCATGGGGAGATAGGGGGACACCACGGGGACACGGGATATGGTGGTCACGGGGGGCATGGGGAGATAGGGGGACACCACGGGGACACGGGATATGGGGGTCACGGGGGGCATGGGGAGATAGGGGGACACCACGGGGACACGGGATATGGGGGTCACGGGGGGCATGGGGAGATAGGGGGACACCACGGGGACACGGGATATGGTGGTCACGGGGGGCATGGGGAGATAGGGGGGACATCAGAGGGACACGGGATATGGTGGTCACGGGGGGCATGGGGAGATAGGGGGACACCACGGGGACACGGGATATGGGGGTCACGGGGGGCATGGGGAGATAGGGGGACACCACGGGGACACATGGGGATATGGGGGTCACGGGGGGCATGGGGAGATAGGGGGACACCACGGGGGCACGGGATATGGGGACACAGATGACATGGGGGACATGGGGCCACAGGGAGACACCATGGGGACACGGGGAGACACACGGGCACACAAAGTTACGCGGGACACACACGGAGTGACACGGGGGGGGGCGGGGGGGACGGGAGACAAGAAGAGAGAAGAGGGTGAGCGGTGAGCAGCGGTGCAGCTGCGAGGTGCGCAGGCGGTGCAACTGCGCTGGGGTGAGCGGGCCACGAAACGGGGAGGGGGGGCGAGGTGGTAGTGGGTGTTGGGGGCTGCTGTGTGTGGGGGGGGGGGGCGAGGTGGTAGTGGGTGTGGGGGTGTAGGGGGGCTGCTGTGTGTTGGGGGGGGGGGTGCCCGGCTGAACCGCTTGCACACCGGCGAAACGACTGCACGACGTCTGTGAACAATAACAACAACAATAACAACAATAATAACAACAACAATAACAACAATAATAACAACAATAACAACAACAATAACAACAACAATAACAACAACAATAACAACAACAACAGCAACAACAACAACAATAACAACAACAATAACAACAACAATAACAACAACAATAGCAACAACAATAACAACCACACTCATCACTCTCCCATCCGTCACCCACACGTGGCGGAGGGCGATGACGCGTCATCCCAGTTGAGCAAACTCGGAGGTCGCAGTTCTACTGTGGGTGTGGGGTTTAGCTATGGGTGGAGGACACCCCCCCTGGAACCCCCATGCGGGTCAAGGTGTAGGGATGGGGAGAGATTTCAAACTCGGCACAGAGAGGCAATGGTTGACAATAAAACACGTTCCTCCTGCGGAGGGGGCTGGTAGGAACGTTAGCTTGCTCGGTCAATGGCCAGGGTCAACGGCGGCACCACCACGTGGTGTATTCCGCACAAAATGCCCGACTGTGAGGGCGGGCACAAGCCGGCGTGAGTAGGTTAAACGTTGAGTTTTATAAGGGCACCACGGGGTGACCAGCCCCTCCCCACCCAGCCACTCCCCACCCAGCCCCTCCCCACCCAGCCCCACCCTCCCACCCAGCCCCTCCCCACCCTCCCCACCCAGCCCCTCCCCACCCTCCCTTCCCCACCCAGCCCCACCCTCCACACCCAGCCCCTCCCCACCCAGCCCCCTCCCCACCCTTCCCTCCCCAACCCACCCCACCCCACTAATCCAAAATCCCTGTGGGCTGGTGTAACCAGGAGGTTCTTACCAGTATAATAATAAAGCTGATGAGGATGAGTCCGAGAGAGAGAGAACGACTCAGAGGGACAGCAGCGGCCAACTTTGGCCCCACGAAGCTCTGCGATCCTCTGCATGCCAAGGCGTTATCGGCCAACGAATGAGCGTTCGTACATATGGGAGAAGCGAACGCGTGCGAGGGGGCAACGCTCTATCCTCACGCAGCACGGCGAGGCTGCATTAGGTCCGCACTGTTGCCGTACCGCTCATCTCCTGGTGAGCCAAAGTAGGGCACATTCTCGACGCACACGGGTAGAGGGAGTGAGTGAGATGGAACAGATGGGATTAGTCGACGCACTTTCCTGTACTGCCTTCTTCAGGCAGAGTCAGGGGGACGGGCTCCCTCCTCTACCACTACCACTAACACCACTACTACCACTACTACCCCACTACCCACCACTACACCACTACTACCACCACCACTAACACCACCACTAACACCACCACTAACACCACCACTACCACCACCACTAACACCACCACTACCACCACCACTACCACCACCACTACCACCACTAACACCACCACTACACCACCACCACCACCACCACCACCACCACACCACCACCCCACCACACCACCACCACTACCACCACTAACACCACCACTACCACCACCAACACCACCACCACCCACCACTACCACCACTACCACCACCACTACCACCACCACCAACCACCCACTACCCCACCACCTACCACCACCACTACCACCACCACCACACACCACCACCACCCACTACCTACACCACTACCACCACCACCACCAACACCACCACCACTAACACCACCACTAACACCACCACTACCACCACCACTACCACCACCACCACACCACCACCACTACCACCACCACCACCACCACTAACACCCACTACACCACCACCACTACCACCACCACTACCACCACCACCACCACTACACCACAAACTCCACCACCACTACCACCACTAACACCACCACTACCACCACCAAACACCACCACACACCACCACTAACACCACCACCTACCACCACCACTACCACCACCACCACCACCACCACCACTACCACCACCACTACACCACCACTACACCACCACACACACTACACCCACTACACCACCACCACACCACCACACTACCACCACACTACCACCACCACTAACACCACCACTACCAACACCACTAACACCACCACTAACACCACCACTAACACCACCACCACTAACACCACCACTACCACCACCACTAACACCACCACTAACACCACCACCACTAACACCACCACTAACACCACCACTAACACCACCACTACCCACCACCACTAACACCACCACTACCACCACCACTACCACCACCACTACCACCACTAACACCACCACTACCACCACCACTACCACCACCACTACCACCACTACCACCACTACCACCACCACTACCACCACCACTAACACCACCACTAACACCACCACTAACACCACCACTAACACCACTACTACCACTACTACCACCACTACCACCACCACTACCACCACTACCACCACTACCACCACCACTACCACCACTAACACCACGACTAACACCACCACCACTAACACCACCACTAAGACCACCACTACCACCACCACCACTAACACCACCACTAACACCACCACTAACACCACCACTACCACCACCACTACCACCACCACTACCACCACTAACACCACCACTAACACCACCACTACCACCACCACTAACACCACCACTAACACCACCACTAACACCACCACAACCACTACTACCACCACTAACACCACCAATAACACCACCACTAACACCACCACTAACTCCACCACTACCACCACCACCACTACCACCACCACTACCACCACTACCACCACCACCACTAACATCACCACTACCACTACTACCACCACTACCACCACCACTAACACCACCACTAACACCACTACTACCACTACTACCACCACCAGCACCACTAGATCCACCTCACCTCTCTCAGATCCTCCAGGTGGTTCCGTCTCTCCTCCTCGTCTGCTCGTTCAGGGTGCTGCCTCGTCACCTGCACACACGCACAGGCACAGACACACACAGACACACATACAGACACACACACAGGCACACACACACACAGACACACAGACACACACACAGACACACACACACGGGCACAGACACACACACACAGACACACACACGCACAGACACACACACACAGACACACGCACAGACACACGCACAGACACACGCACAGACACACACACAGACACACACACAGACACACACACAGACACACACACAGACACACACACACGGGCACAGACACACACACAGACACACACACGCACAGACACACACACACAGACACACACGCACAGACACACGCACAGACACACACACAGACACACACACAGACACACACGGGCACAGACACACGCAACAAGACAACACACACACGGGCACAGACACACACACATGCACAGACACACACACACACACAGGCACAGACACACACACACGCACACACACACACACGCACAGACACAGACACACACACACGCACACACACACACACGCACAGACACACATACACGCACAGACACACACACACGCACAGACACACATACACGCACAGACACACAGGCACAGACACACACACACGCACAGACACACACACACGCACACACACACAGACACACACGCACAGACACACACACACACACAGACACACACACGCACAGACACACACACAGACACACACACAGGCACAGACACACGCACAGACACGCACAGACACACACAGGCACACACACAGGCACACACACAGGCACACACGCAGGCACACACGCACAGGCACACACACAGGCACACACACACAGGCACACACACACACAGACACACACACAGACACACACACACACACGGGCACACGCACACACAAAACAAAGAACAAAGATCCCCAGTAAAGGCTTAACAGACTGTAGGGGCAAGTGTTGTTAGCGAGCACCTATGAAGGCCGGTAACGGTACACGAGGGGGTGGGTGGCCAGCACCACGCCCGACCGCCTTTGTCTCCCTAGTGGCAATGTTTACACACCGCACCAGGTACTCATTTGAGGCTGAGTCGACCTAGGGGAGACCCGGGATCGGTTCAGATAATCGTCACTGATGTTGGCCGTGAGCGGGAATCGAACCTGGGTCGCCAGGTTCACAGCGCAGCGCGCTAACCGCTACACTATCAGGCACACACACACACACGCACAGACACACACATAGACACACACACAGGCACAGACACACACACGCACAGACACACACACAGACACACGCACAGACACACACACGCACAGACACACACACACACATGCGCACAGACACACACACACAGGCCCAGACACACACACGCACAGACACACACATACGCACAGACACACACACAGGCACAGACACACACACGCACAGACACACACACGCGCACACACACAGGCGAACACGTGCCAGGGTGGGTTAAGAACACGTGGCCGGGGCAAACACGTGCCAGTGTGAACACGTGCCCCATGCGAACGCGCGCCCATGTGAATGCGTACCAGTGTGAACACGTGCACGTGTGATCACGCGTGCCAAGGTGTGCGTGTAACCGGGTGAGCAGGTGAGCATGTTACCAGGCCAACACATGAGGACGGGTCAACACGTGTCCAGGTGAACATGTGCCCAGGTTTACACCTGGACGGGTGAACATGAACATATGAATAACGCCAGTGTGGTGGTATTGGTGGTGGTAGTGGTGTTAGTAGTGGTAGTGCTGGTGATGGTGTTAGTAGTGGTAGTAGTGGTATTAGTAGTGGTGGTAAGTGGTTGTGTTAGTAGTGGTGGTAGTGGTGTTAGTGGTGGTTGTGTTAGTAGTGGTAGTCGTGATAGTGTTAGTAGTGGTGGTAGTGGTTGTGTTAGTAGTGGTTGTGTTATTAGGGGTAGTGGTGGTGTTAGTAGTGGTGTTAGTAGTGGTGGTAGTGGTGTTAGTGGTCGTAGTGGTTGTTTTAGTAGTGATAGTAGTGGTGTTAGTAGTGGTGTTAGTAGTGGTAGTAATGGTTGTTTTTTAGTAGTGGTAGTAGTGGTGTCAGTAGTGATGGTGGTAGTGATGGTGTTAGTAGTGGTGGTAGTGGTGGTGATGTTAGCAGTGGTGTTAGTAGTGGTGGTGGTGTTAGTAGTGGTGGTTGTGTTATTAGGGGTAGTGGTGGTGTTAGTAGTGGTGGTAGTGGTGGTGGTGTTAGTAATGGTGGTAGTGGTGTTAGTAGTGGTGGTGGTAGTGGTGTTAGTAGTGGTGTTAGTGGTGGTAGTGGTGGTGGTGGTAGTGGTGTTAGTAGTAGTAGTGGTGTTAGTAGTGGTGGTGGTGGTAGTGGTGTTAGTAGTGGTGGTAGTGGTGTTAGTAGTAGTGGTGTTAGTGGTGTTAGTAGTAGAAGTGGTGTTAGTAGTGGTGGTAGTGGTGGTGTTAGTAGTGGTGGTGGTAGTGGTGTTAGTAGTATTAGTGGTGTTCGTAGTGGTGGTGGTGGTAGTGGTGTTAGTAGTGGTGTTAGTAGTGGTGGTAGTAGTGGTGGTGGTGGTAGTGGTGTTAGTAGTAGTAGTGGTGTTAGTGGTGTTAGTAGTGGTGGTGTTAGTAGTGGTGTTAGTAGTGGTATTAGTGGTGTTAGTAGTAGTAGTGGTGTTAGTAGTGGTGTTAGTAGTAGTGGTGGTGTTAGTGGTGTTAGTAGTGGTGGTAATGGTGTTAGTAGTGGTGGTGGTGGTAGTGGTGTTAGTAGTGGTGGTAGTGGTGTTAGTAGTGGTGGGAGTGGTGTTAGTAGTGGTGGTGGTGGTAGTGGTGTTAGTAGTAGTAGTGGTGTTAGTGGTGTTAGTAGTGGTGGTGTTAGTAGTGGTGTTAGTAGTGGTTTTAGTAGTGGTGTTAGTAGTGGTAGTGGTGGTGGTGTTAGTAGTGGTGGTAGTGGTGTTAGTAATGGTGGTGGTGGTGGTAGTAGCAGTAGTGGTGTTAGTAGTGGTGGTAGTGGTGGTGTTAGTAGTAGTGGTGGTGGTAGTGGTGTTAGTAGTAGTAGTGGTGTTCGTAGTGGTGGTGGTGGTGGTGGTGTTAGTAGTGGTGGTAGTGGTGTTAGTAGTAGTGGTGTTAGTGGTGTTAGTAGTAGTAGTGGTGTTAGTAGTGGTGGTAGTGGTGGTGTTAGTAGTGGTGGTGGTAGTGGTGTTAGTAGTAGTAGTGGTGTTAGTAGTGGTGGTAGTGGTGTTAGTAGTGGTGGTAGTGGTGTTAGTAGTAGTGGTGTTAGTGGTGTTAGTAGTGGTGGTGTTAGTCGTGGTGTTAGTAGTGGTGTTAGTAGTAGTAGTGGTGTTAGTAGTGGTGTTAGTAGTGGTGTTAGTAGTGGTGTTAGTGGTGTTAGTAGTGGTGTTAGTAGTGGTGTTAGTGGTGTTAGTAGTGGTGGTGGTGGTAGTGGTGTTAGTAGTGGTGGTAGTGGTGTTAGTAGTAGTGGTGTTAGTGGTGTTAGTAGTGGTGGTGTTAGTCGTGGTGTTAGTAGTGGTGTTAGTAGTAGTAGTGGTGTTAGTAGTGGTGTTAGTAGTGGTGTTAGTGGTGTTAGTAGTGGTGGTGGTAGTGGTGTTAGTAGTGGTAGTAGTGGTGTTAGTAGTAGTGGTGGTGTTAGTGGTGTTAGTAGTAGTGGTGTTAGTAGTGGTGGTGGTAGTGGTGTTAGTAGTGGTAGTAGTGGTGTTAGTAGTGGTGGTGGTAGTGGTGTTAGTAGTGGTAGTAGTGGTGTTAGTAGTAGTAATGGTGTTAGTAGTGGTGGTGGTGGTAGTGGTGGTAGTAGTGGTGGTAGTGGTGTTAGTAGTAGTAGTGGTGTTAGTGGTGTTAGTAGTGGTGGTGGTAGTGGTGTTAGTGGTGTTAGTAGTGGTGGTGGTAGTAGTCGTAGTAGTGGTGTTAGTAGTAGTAGTGGTGGTGGTAGTGGTGTTAGTAGTAGTAGTGGTGGTAGTGGTGTTAGTAGTAGTAGTGGTGTTAGTAGTGTTAGTA
Organism: Petromyzon marinus; assembly: GCF_048934315.1. Taxonomy (NCBI): domain Eukaryota; kingdom Metazoa; phylum Chordata; class Hyperoartia; order Petromyzontiformes; family Petromyzontidae; genus Petromyzon; species Petromyzon marinus. Next base: position 4,249,898 of record NC_133731.1, on the reverse strand, counting down.
GTGGTGGCGGTGATGGCTGTAGTAGGAGAGAGTCCGTGTCTGTGCCCTGTCCTCACCTCAGGTTCACCACCCCAGGCACCTGTAGCGTGACTACCCCCGCCACCGCCTCCTGCAATGCACAGCGACGTAGGGGTGAGTGGGTAGTGTGGGGGGGGTTGGAGGTGTGAAGAGCTTCATAGCTCATCGGATTCCTCCGGGCCAACTAAAGATTCCTATTCTGGTTTCTAATCTGTAGCAATCGCAATTTGAGAAGCTGTCGTTTGTTGAATGTCATTTTTCGTCGTCGTTTTGATTCAACACGGAGCAAGACTTTCACGACTAATTTCATTCGTAATAATTTAGGGGTTTTTTCGCGTCTATCTATCTCTCTCTCTGTCTCCCCGTGGTAGCGTGGATTTTTTTTCCTCCCGGGTCTTTCGGATTTCCCCTCCGCATTTGTTTAAAAAAAAAAAACATCGCGCGTCGAGATTATTATTTTCATGATTTTTGGTTGCTGTAAATGTTCCAAATTGATGGGGGCCACTTTGTTGAGCCATAGTTTGCAGTAGCCACCGGGTCGCTACCGAAAAATAAATCAGTCGCTCGGCGGGGCTTTGCCCTGGTAGGATGGGGATGGATTCGTGTTGTATTTGCACGTGGTTCGGTGATTCCTTGACCTTTCTTGCACACCTCCAACCCAAATCCACATTTAGAACCGCACGTCACGCGTTTAGAGCATTTGGCGACTTTTGATTTAAAGCTTTCGTGACTGCAGGGATTCATATTATTGGTTCTTTCGGTAAAGTCACCACGTAGAAGGGAAACAATCAAATAGTAAAAATCTAAAAATATAAAGCAATTAAATTCTCACGACGTTTCGACTGCAACACAAGCAATCATCTTCAGGTGTGAAAACCACAGCAATACATTTTTGTTTGGAATTTTTTCAAATTATCTTGCTGTGGTTTTCACACCCGATGATGATTGCTTGTGTTGCAGTCGAAAGGTCGTGAGAATTTGACTGTTTTACATTTGTATTATTTTATTGTTTCCCTTCGACGTGGTGACTTTACCGAAAGAACCAAGAATATTTATATTTGGCGACTGCTAAACATTTCCACACGACCATGATGATGATGATCGTGATGCCAAGCCGCCAAGTCGTTGAGCTGGTACGATGTTGTGATCGCCAAGTGGCATCTTTAAACAACAACAAAAGATCAATTCTACGTATCTCCGTAGTGAGGCCTTAGCTGGTAAAATAAAAAAAAATAGTTTAGCAGTTTAGGGGCCGTCCATAAATGACGTCACGCGTTTTTGGACGATTTTTGACCCCCCCCCCCCCGCCCTTCGTCACACGGCGTCACAAAAAGTGAGACCCCGCCCCCTCAAATATTACGTCACAAAGCGCTACCCCCCCCCAAAAAAAACATTTCCATTTTGAAAATAAACCATGCTTCAAATCGCTTTAAACTATCGTCACTGTAGTGCCTATTTAATGTGGCGCTGCACTCTGATGTTGTAGGTAGAAAACATTTATTAAAAAGTCTACTTAATTAAGTAGAACGTGTTGTCTATAATTATTTAAAGTTGCGCATTTTGACGTGACGTCACATCTCTCAAACACCCCCCCCCCTCGTCACACATCGTCACAAATGTCTGACCCCCCCCCCCCCCAGGTGCGTGACGTCATTTATGGACGGCTCCTTAGCTTTTTTTTTCCATATTCGACGTTTTTTTGGGGGTCAGATCGCGTGAGTACACGTGTGTCGTGACCCTCCACCACCCGACGCGGCCGGTAAGGGTTGTCACGTAAACCAGCACGTGGCGTTCGCGAAGCATGACACCTTTCAATTCGTGGTGTCACATCATCGGCGAGACGCGGCCTGGAAGCGAGAACGACCCGCTGAAGCAGACATCGCTGAACTACTGCCGAGATCTCTCTCCCCCCACAACAACAACAACAACCGCCATTCGCCACTAATTGGCGGTCACGTCACCACGACTCTTGTGCCAGGCCATGTGCGCCTTGAGGCCACGTGAAGTGTCGAACGCGCGCTGGCAGGAGGTCACGGGGCAGACCCAGCAGGTGCCACGGGTCGACTGACTGAGATGACCGAGATGACTGGCTGATGCACCACCTGTGCCCCCTACTGTGCCACCCGGCGCTCCGCTCGTTGTTGTGAGCGTCGCTCCTCCGCCCTCCGTTGTTGTTGGAGGGCGACTGCCTCCAACTGCCCAGTAGCGTCCTTCACGAGCCTCCTGCACAGAGGCCGATCTTGACACCGCTGGTACCGGTCATCGGCAAGTCCACTCAGCTCCACGTCCTCCTGTACCACATCACTGCATCTCTTCTCTAGCCCGTGCCGCGCCCGTTTAGCCCCCTCGATCCGGCCGAACAAATGCTGTTTAGGCATGCGGTGGCTGGGCATGCGGGCTACATGACCCAACCAACGCAGCATTGCCTGCCGGCCGGAGGAACTCACCGATGGGACCTTTCCCAGATCTTTCGAGGATTTGTGAGCTCCTCACACAATCCAGCCTGCAGGTTAAACCCAGGATGAATCGTAGGCAAGCCAGCCTAAATGTTTCCAACCGGCGAAGATGTTCCATTGTGGGGGGGGGGGGGGGGGGGTTCCACGTTTCGCAAGCGTAGAGAAGGGAGGTAATGACCGTGGCCGAGAAGACCTGAAGCTTCGTGCGGAGCGACAAACCAGGTAGCTTCCACACAGCGTTACGCAACCTCCCACGCACACCTCACCACCCGCATCCCCCACGGCCCTGCATTACGGAGCAGAAATGCTACTCGGCCAATGTTCACAGTGGAGCTCAACATTCTCACTGCTTTGCCAGCGCAGCTCCAAGCTTCTGCGGAACGCGTTAGCCTCTCGATAATGAGACTGATCAGAATCTCGGGAGCTATTTAAATCTGCCCATCTCAGCTCTCTGGCCCACCAGGCCTTTCGCCTAGAGCGGAGATTCTTAAAGTCCCTGGGGGGGGGGTGCGAGATGCCCTCTCTGGGGGGTGGGTGGCGAGACGTGGGCCAGACTTTTCCTTTTTAGAAGGTAAATAATCGAAAACACACAAATTAAGCAACGGGGCAACGGAAGTACACAGCTTACTTTGTTTCATCAAAACCCTCTATGTAATTATTAACATTGTACTGGTGGTGTCGGTCGCTGGGTGCGTAGTGCATGTGTGCGTGCGCGTGCGTGCGTGCGCGTGCGTGCGCGTGCGTGCGTGTATGTTGAACGTCTTTCGCACCGTACGTAGCCAACCGTGCTGACCGGAGGTGCTTCGCCTGGCGTGGCCTGTGTTTCGGCGCTGTGGTGGCAGCAGCAGCGAGGGTTGGTGGGTCACACGCGCACACACACACACAAATGACAAGACAAAGATCCCCCGTATAGCCTTAACAGACTGTAGGGGCAAGTGCTGTTAGCGAGCACCTATGAAGGCCGGAACGATACACGAGGGGGTGGGTGGCCAGCCCCACGCCCGACCGCCTTTGTCGCCCCAGTGGCGATGTTTACTACACACTGCACCAGGTACTCATTTGAGGCTGAGTCGACCTAGGGGAGGCCCAGGACCGGTTCAGATAATCGTCACTGGGTGTTGGCCGTGAGCGGGAATCTAACCCGGGTCGCCAGGTTCGTAGCGCAGCGCTCTAACCGCTACACCACCGCTCCCCACACACGCACACATGAACACGCACGCACACACAACTGATGGGATGTGGAACTCCCTTCTCTACCGCGAGGGAGGAGCCGTACCCCCTAGCTCGCCATGGAGAAGTCTGAACAGCAAAGTGTGGACTAATAATTAAAGTATCCATCTGTTCCATACTCCCTTCCACTCTCTCACCTATAGAGAGCCCCCCACTCTATCACCTATAGGACCCCCCACCCCAGCTCTCTCACCCGTAGCCCCCCCCCCACTATCTCCCCTGTAGGGGGCCCCCACTATCACCTGTAGCCCCCCCTCCCCACTCTATCACCTGTAATCCCCTCCCCCCCCAATTCTCTCACTTGTACCCCCCCCTCTCCTCTCTCACCTGTATGGGGCCCGACCCCACGTGTGTCGTTGGGATCCATGCCTTAGCGCGCGTCGGAAGGACCCCCAGAGCCGGAACTTTTATAGACACACGGGACGGGGGGGGAGGGGGGGAGGTGGGGGGGGGGGGTGCAGGGGAGGGGAGGCGGGGGGGTGGAGGGGAGGGGATGAGGAGAGGAGCGAGACGTGTGGCAAGCAATGTGGTGGCGAGACTGGGTGAGGAATGTGGTGAGTTGGGTGAGTAGCTGTTGGTGGAGTGGAGTGGGGGTGAGTAGCTGGGTGAGTAGCAGGGTGAGGAGTAGGGTGAGTAGTTTGGTGAGTGGCTGGGTGAGTGGCTGGGTGAGTCGCTGGGTGAGTGGTTGGGCGAGTGGCTGGGTGAGTTACTGGGCGAGTAGCTGGGTGAGTGGCTGGGTGAGTGACTGGGTGAGTGGCTGGGTGAGTGATAGGGTGAGTGGCTGGGTGACTGACAGGGTGAGTGGCTGGGTGAGTAGCTGGGTGAGTGACAGGGCGAGTGGCTGGGCGAGTGGCTGGGCGAGTGGCTGGGTGAGTGACAGGGTGAGTGGCTGGGTGAGTGGCTGGGTGAGTGGCTGGGTGAGTGGCTGGCTGGGTGAGTGGCTGGGTGAGTTGCTGGTGAGTGACAGGGTGAGTGGCTGGGTGAGTGACTGGGCGAGTGGCTGGGCGAGTGGCTGAGTGATTAGCTGGGTGAGTAGCTGAGTGAGTGGCTGGGTGAGTGGCTGGGTGAGTGACTAGGTGAGTAGCTGGGTGAGTGGCTGAGTGAGTGACTGGGTGAGTGACTGGGTGAGCGGCTGGGTGAGTGGCTGAGTGAGTAACTGGGTGAGTAGCTGGGTGAGTGGCAGAGTGAGTGACTGGGTGAGTGGGTGAGTGGCTGGGTGAGTGGCAGAGTGAGTGACTGGGTGAGTGGCTGAGTGAGTGGCTGGGTGAGTGGCTGGGTGAGTAGCTGGGTGAGTGGCTGGATGAGTGACTGGGTGAGTGGCTGAGTGAGCGGCTGGGTGAGTAGCTGGGTGAGTGACTGGGTGAGTGGCTGGGTGAGTGGCTGGATGAGTGGCTGAGTGAGTAACTGGGTGAGTGGCTGGGTGAGTAGCTGGGTGAGTAGCTGGGTGAGTAGCTGGGTGAGTGGATGAAAGGCGCTCGTCACCGTTGCTTGCTCGGCCAATGAGCAAGCAGAGCGGCGTTCGGGCCTTGCTCTCTCCACTGCTGGATGGAGGCCGCCTCCCAACGCCCCAACCGCCTCTCATAATCGGACGACTCAAAAACATTCCACCTGGAACACGGAGCGCGGTTTTCTCGCTCCGTCTCCCCGCCCAAAACGTCTGCTCCCTTTGCACGGCCACGCGAACTCGAGATGTCTGCGAGCACCTATTAAGGGGCCGAGCCCGGCCGGCCGGCCAGCGGCACTTGGAGGGATCGATCCCATTACCGCGCCAGGCCGCCTTTGTCTTCCTCCCAGGGTCCCGCGCTGTCTTCACCGCCGCGTACACACGGGGGGGGGGGTGGGGGTCGGTGACGTCTTGCTGTTGTTTGTTTGTTTAGTCCGAGTCGATCTAGGACAGGGGTGGGGAAGGTCCGGCCCGCGGGCCGTGTGAGGCCAGCGAAATCATTTGGTGTGGCCCTGCCAAGGCAACCGCAGGCGGGACTCGAAATTCAATAAATCTAGGAGCAGGAAAAGCAGTTGCGAGTAGCAACAACATCGTCAATACCGGCTAACATCATCACACGCCTCACCAAGTGGAAGCAGTTCCAGCCATCGCATTAGGGGTGAGTTAATTAAAATGTTTGACCAAATATAACAGATTTTTTTTATTTAAAGCGTTCGTGACTGCATGGATTCATATTCTTGGTTCTTTCGGTAAAGTCACGTAGAAGGGAAACAATGAAATAATAAAAATAATAAAATAATAAAAATATAAAAATAAAACATATATTTTTATTATTTTATTGTTTCCCTTCTACGTGACTTTACCGAAAGAACCAAGAATACAAATATAACAGGTTAATTTTTAAGTTGATCAGTTTGTAATGGCCCGCGAAATGATGTTATAAATACAGTATCCAAATGGCCCTTGGCAGAACAAAAGGTTCACCACCCCTGGGGACTCTAGGAGGAGGAACGAGGAACGGCCTTGCCCACCGCGGCTGCCCGGCGAGAGGACGCTGAAAGTGGCACCGCAATGTGTGGATGTGGGTGCCACCTCGGTGCCAATGAGAGACTTCTGTTTGACGCGAAGTCACGCGCGCGACTGTTGTTCACATTCCCTATTGCCGTACAAAAACTGGAGGAAGGGCCTTTGCTATTGATGCCCCCAGGGTCGGGAATGCTATTGCCAATAAACTGCAACTTGAATCACTACCTATGAGATCTTCACTCAAAACTGCTCTAGAGGAGTTGTACACCCCTAGCTGCCACTGCTATTCGGTGGCCTAAAATATGGCTCTAGATTTTGGTGTTATAATTTATTTATGTAGTTTATTGTTAAAAATTCGGTCACAGTCCCTATGATCACTGTTACATTGCATTTATGGCTTTTATTTTGGTGATTTCGAAAACTTTTTTTTGTTTTGGCCATGTTTTTGTTTATTGTAGTACGGAGTTAGACTGATGGCCTTAATCTTAGTTGTCTTGTGGTTGTTGTTGTTGTTATTTGACTTGCATCTCACTGGGATTTTTGCACACAGCGTTGGTGTACGGTGCTATTTCAGGAATATTTTGACGTTTTTTTTTCTTGGATTTTCTGTTTGCACAGTCACATAATCACTTTAAGATGTTTTTCTTGTTCGTGTTTTTTGTTTGTTGTGGTTGCACCCGATTCAAGAGCCGAATGGCTCACAGGGTTATACCAAATAAATGAACTATGAACGAACTATGACAATGAGCGTCGCCTCGAATAGCCACGTGGGGATCTTCACGCTGGGGGTGGGGGGTGGTGGCAGATGAAGCTAGGAGCGGGGCCTGGAGCATATGATGTTATAAAGGGGCCCTAAATTTAACAAAACGTAAAATATTCAAAGACGTTAATTTTTTTGTTTTTACTTGCATAGTAAAGTAATTGTATTTTTTCATTTGCTACACAGCCATAGATGATGCGCAAAATCGCCAACCTTAAACTCCCGTTCGTTCGTAAAACTTGAAGGGCAGTATAGTACTATAGTCATAGAGCAAGTGCCGAATCACTGAACCGGAATTGATAGCTTGAAAGCATTTAGCGCGGGGCCCTTGAAAGTGCGGGGCCCGTAGCTACTACATATGTAGTAGCTACTACATATGACGTGTAGATACTGCATATGAAATGCAGCTACTACATATGTGTAGCTCCTACATATGTAGAAGCTGCTACATATGACATGTAGTATCTACGTCATATGTAGTAGCCACTACATATGTGTCGCTACTAGATATGTAGAAGCTCCCTCAAATGTAGCTACTTTTGCTACGAGGATCATCCGGCACTGGTGGTGGCAGCACGTGGGATCAACAGCACAGGGGGGGGCGGGGTGGGTCAAGAGATCTAAACGCAGCGTCAACTCCACGGTCAACACGGCCCCTACCACACACGGACGGCAAGGAGCAAGTTCCTGGGTTCGATTCCCGACTCGGGCGTGTGGAGTTCTCCCCCTGTTCTACAGAGTGAGTGAGTGGAGTTTGTGTGATCTCCCCCTGTTCTACAGAGTGGAGTTTGTATGATCTCCCCCTGTTCTACAGAGTGAGTGAGTGGAGATTGTGACCTCCCCCTGTTCTACAGAGCGAGTGAGTGGAGTTTGTGTGATCTCCCCCTGTTCTACAGAGTGAGTTGCGTTTGTATGATCTCCCCCTGTTCTACAGAGTGAGTGGAGTTTTTATGATCTCCCCCTGTTCTACAGAGTGAGTGGAGTTTGTATGATGTCCCTCTGTTCAACAGAGCGAGTGAGTGGAGTTTGTATGATCTCCCCCTGTTCTACAGAGTGAGTGGAGTTTGTATGATCTCCCCCTGTTCTACAGAGTGGAGTTTGTATGATCTCCCCCTGTTCTACAGAGTGAGTGGAGTTTGTGTGATCTCCCCCTGTTCTAAAGTGAGTGGAGTTTGTGTGTTCTACCCCTGTTCTACAGAGTGAGTGGAGTGTGTGTGATCTCCGCCTGTTCTACAGAGTGAGTGAGTGGTGTTTGTATGATCTCCGCCTGTTCTGCAGAGTGAGTGGAGTTTGTATGATCTCCCCCTGTTCTAGAGTGAGTGGAGTTTGTGTGATCTCCCCCTGTTCTACACAGTGAGTGAGTGGAGTTTGTATGATCTCCGCCTGTTCTGCAGAGTGAGCGGAGTTTGTGTGATCTCCCCCTGTTCTACAGAGTGAGTGGAGTTTCTATTATCTCCCCCTGTTCTAGAGTGAGTGGAGTTTGTGTGATCTCCCCCTGTTCTACAGAGCGAGTGATTGGAGTTTGTATGATCTCCCCCTGTTCTACAGAGTGAGTGGAGTTTGTATGATCTCCCCCTGTTCTACAGAGCGAGTGAGTGGAGTTTGTATGATCTCCCCCTGTTCTACAGAGTGGGTGGAGTTTGTATGATCTCCCTCTGTTCTACAGAGTGAGTGGAGTTTGTATGATTTCCCCTGTTCTACAGAGTGAGTGGAGTTTGTGTGATCTCCCCGTTCTACAGAGTGAGTGGAGTTTGTATGTTCTCCCCTGGTTCTACAGAGTGAGTGGAGTTTGTATGATCTCCCCCTGTTCTACAGAGCGAGTGAGTGGAGTTTGTATGATTTCCCCTGTTCTACAGAGTGAGTGGAGTTTGTATGATCTCCCTCTGTTCTACAGAGTGAGTGCAGTTTGTATGATCTCCCTCTGTTCTACAGAGTGAGTGGAGTTTGTATGATCTCCCCCTGTTCTACAGAGTGAGTGGAGTTTGTGTGATCTCCCCGTTCTACAGAGAGTGGAGTTTGCATGATTTCCCTGTTCTACAGAGTGAGTGGAGTTTGTATGATCTCCCTCTGTTCTACAGAGTGAGTGGAGTTTGTATGATCTCCCCCTGTTCTACAGTGAGAGTGGGTGGAGTTTGTATGATCTCCCCCTGTTCTACAGAGTGAGTGGAGTTTGTATGATCTCCCCCTGTTCTCGAGTGAGTGGAGTTTGTATGATCTCCCCCTGTTCTGCAGAGTGAGTGGAGTTTGTGTGATTTTCCCTGTTCTACAGAGTGAGTGGAGTTTGTATGATCTCCCCCTGTTCTACAGAGTGAGTGAGTGGAGATTGTGACCTCCCCCTGTTCTACAGAGCGAGTGAGTGGAGTTTGTGTGATCTCCCCCTGTTCTACAGAGTGAGTTGCGTTTGTATGATCTCCCCCTGTTCTACAGAGTGAGTGGAGTTTTTATGATCTCCCCCTGTTCTACAGAGTGAGTGGAGTTTGTATGATGTCCCTCTGTTCAACAGAGCGAGTGAGTGGAGTTTGTATGATCTCCCCCTGTTCTACAGAGTGAGTGGAGTTTGTATGATCTCCCCCTGTTCTACAGAGTGGAGTTTGTATGATCTCCCCCTGTTCTACAGAGTGAGTGGAGTTTGTGTGATCTCCCCCTGTTCTAAAGTGAGTGGAGTTTGTGTGTTCTACCCCTGTTCTACAGAGTGAGTGGAGTGTGTGTGATCTCCGCCTGTTCTACAGAGTGAGTGAGTGGTGTTTGTATGATCTCCGCCTGTTCTGCAGAGTGAGTGGAGTTTGTATGATCTCCCCCTGTTCTAGAGTGAGTGGAGTTTGTGTGATCTCCCCCTGTTCTACACAGTGAGTGAGTGGAGTTTGTATGATCTCCGCCTGTTCTGCAGAGTGAGCGGAGTTTGTGTGATCTCCACCTGTTCTACAGAGTGAGTGGAGTTTCTATTATCTCCCCCTGTTCTAGAGTGAGTGGAGTTTGTGTGATCTCCCCCTGTTCTACAGAGCGAGTGATTGGAGTTTGTATGATCTCCCCCTGTTCTACAGAGTGAGTGGAGTTTGTATGATCTCCCCCTGTTCTACAGAGCGAGTGAGTGGAGTTTGTATGATCTCCCCCTGTTCTACAGAGTGGGTGGAGTTTGTATGATCTCCCTCTGTTCTACAGAGTGAGTGGAGTTTGTATGATTTCCCCTGTTCTACAGAGTGAGTGGAGTTTGTGTGATCTCCCCGTTCTACAGAGTGAGTGGAGTTTGTATGTTCTCCCCTGGTTCTACAGAGTGAGTGGAGTTTGTATGATCTCCCCCTGTTCTACAGAGCGAGTGAGTGGAGTTTGTATGATTTCCCCTGTTCTACAGAGTGAGTGGAGTTTGTATGATCTCCCTCTGTTCTACAGAGTGAGTGCAGTTTGTATGATCTCCCTCTGTTCTACAGAGTGAGTGGAGTTTGTATGATTTCCCCCTGTTCTACAGAGTGAGTGGAGTTTGTGTGATCTCCCCGTTCTACAGAGAGTGGAGTTTGCATGATTTCCCTGTTCTACAGAGTGAGTGGAGTTTGTATGATCTCCCTCTGTTCTACAGAGTGAGTGGAGTTTGTATGATCTCCCCCTGTTCTACAGTGAGAGTGGGTGGAGTTTGTATGATCTCCCCCTGTTCTACAGAGTGAGTGGAGTTTGTATGATCTCCCCCTGTTCTCGAGTGAGTGGAGTTTGTATGATCTCCCCCTGTTCTGCAGAGTGAGTGGAGTTTGTGTGATTTTCCCTGTTCTACAGAGTGAGTGGAGTTTGTATGATCTCCCCCTGTTCTACAGAATGAGTGGAGTTTGTATGATCTCCCCCTGTTCTACAGAGTGAGTGGAGTTTGTATGATCTCCCCCTGTTCTACAGAGTGAGTAGAGTTTGTGTGATCTCCCCCTGTTCTACAGAGCAAGTGAGTGGAGTTTGTATGATCTCCCCCTGTTCTGCAGAGTGAGTGGAGTTTGTATGATCTCCCGCTGTTCTCGAGTGAGTGGAGTTTGTATGATCTCCCCCTGTTCTGCAGAGTGAGTGGAGTTTGTATGATTTCCCCTGTTCTACAGAGTGAGTGGAGTTTGGATGATCTCCCCCTGTTCTACAGAGTGAGTGGAGTTTTATCATCTCCCCCAGTTCTACAGAGTGAGTAGAGGTTGTGTGATCTCCCCCTGTTCTACAGAGCAAGTGAGTGGAGTTTGTGTGATGTCCCCCTGTTGTACAGAGTGAGTGACGTTTGTATGATCTCCCCCTGTTCTACAGAGTGAGTGGAGTTTGTATGATCTCCCCCTGCTCTACAGAGTGGCGTTTGTGTGATCTCCCCCTGCTCTGCAGAGTGTGAGTGAGTGATTTGGATAACCTGGTGCTGTGTGTAAAACATCGCCACTGGGGAGACAAAGGCGGCCGGGCGTGGTGCTGGCCACCCACCCTTCGTGTGTCTTGCCGGCCTTCATAGTTGGTGCTATTCGCTAACAGCACTTGCCCCTACAGTCTGTTACAGGCTGTAGCGGGGTGGGTGGGTGGTGGGTGGGTGGGTTAGTGGGGGGGGGGGAATCTGTGGACCAAGGTTGGGACAACGTCTGTCTAACGTTCAAACGGTCTCCTCCATGTCGGCCTGACGTTGGCACAACGTTCACGTGCCCACCGGAGCGTTCGTGGCGACCCCGGGGGGTGGGGGGGGGCTGGCAGGGGGGGGGGGGGCTGGCAGGGGGGGGGGGGCTGGCGGGGGGTTCCCGAACGACATAAATGAAAGAGGCGGGAGAGGGCGCGTGCAGAGTTGATGCATTATTGTTTAATAAATAAAATGTTCATTAAAATAAAATATATTCACTGTACATGCCAACGTCTCATAATTTAATGGAATAATTTAAACGCGACTCAATGATTGAATTTTTGCCTGCCTCCGCATCCTCCTCCTCCTCCGGTTCCTGACGCACACACACACACACCTGTGATGCCGTGTTACCTTGCCGGGCTATCCCTCCACTCTCTCTCTCTCTCTCTCCACTCTCCACTCTCTCTCTGCGTCCTCTCTCTCTGTCTGTACTCTCCGCTCTCTCCACCCTCCGCTCTCTCTGGCAACTCCCTCTGCCACTCTCTCTCTGCACACTCTCCGCTCTCTCCACTATCCCTCCACTCTCTCTCTCTCCACTCTCTCTCTCTGCGTCCTCTCTCTCTGTCTGTACTCTCCGCTCTCTTCACCCTCCGCTCTCTCTGGCAACTCCCTCTGCCACTCTCTCTCTGCACACTCTCCGCTCTCTCCGCTATCCCTCCACTCTCTCTCTCTCTCCACTCTCTCTCTCTCTGCATCCTCTCTCTGTCTGTACTCTCCGCTCTCTCCACTCTCCGCTCTCTGGCAACTCCCTCTGCACTCTTTCTCTCTCTGCACACACTCGGCTCTCTCCGCTATCCCTCCACTCTCTCTGCACTCTCCACTCTCTCTGCGCTCCCTTTCTGCACATTCTCTCCGCTATCCCTCCACTCTCTCTGCACTCTCCACTCTCTCCGCCTTCCACTCTCCACTCGCTCTATATTCTCTCGGGCTCTCTCTAGCCACTCCACTCTCTCTGCACCCTCTCCGCTATCTCTGCTCTCCCTCCACTCTGCACTCTCCACTCGCTCCATTCTCTCCATCCTCTCTCCGCTCCCTCTCCCCACTCTCTCTCTGCTCTCTCTCCCCACTCTCCCCACTCTCTCTCTGCACTCTCTCCATTCTCTCCGCACTCTCCACCCTCTCGACTTTATCCACTCCCTCTGCTCTCTCTGCACTCTTTCCATTCTCTCCATTCTCTCCGCTCTCTCTCTCTCGCCGACACGGTTGGCTCTCGATCCACTGCGAGTCTGCGCATCCCCTACCCACCACACCCTCACCTCCACCCACTAGACGCTCACCTCCACCCACCAGACACTCACCTCCACCCACCAGACACTCACCTCCACCCACCAGACCCTCACCCCCCCCCCCCACCAGACCCTCACCTCCACCCACCAGACCCTCACCTCCACCCACCAGACACTCACCTCCACCCACCAGACACTCACCTCCACCCACTAGACCCCCCTCCCCCCCCACCAAACCCTCATCTCCACCCACTAGACCCTGACCTCCACCCACCAGACCCCCCCCCCCACCAGACGCTCACCTCCACCCACCAGACCCTCACCTCCACCCACCAGACCCTCACCTCCACCCACCAGACACTCACCTCCACCCACCAGACGCTCACCTCCACCCACCAGACCCTCACCTCCACCCACCAGACGCTCACCTCCACCCACCAGACGCTCACCTCCACCCACCAGACGCTCACCTCCACCCACCAGACGCTCACCTCCACCCACCAGACGCTCACCTACATCCACCAGACCCTCACCTCCACCCACCATAGATCACCAATCGTTTCATCTGCACCAAATCCCTCCCCCCTCCCCCCCCCCCACATCGTCAGCCATCCGTCCGTCCGTGCCTTTTGTACATCCATCCATCAAGCTGCCACGCATCGACCCCCTTCGATTCGCCCGGCCCCATCGAATCACCGACTCCTCCTGATCGGCAATCCCCGCGCACCCATCGGTGCGATCAACTCCTTCGATCTCCCCGTCAGCTCCTCCCTCCGTCCATCGCCCTTCGTTCACCCAGCCCCCCCCCCCACCCCGCGCCGCTCGCCCTCCCACGTGCCCCGGCTGTCCAACGCGGGCGAAGGGCGAGCAACGGGTTGCCCGACGCGGGCCCCCCCCCCAGCCCGGGCCTGCGTCGCCTAACCCCCCCCCCTCATCCTCTTTATCCGCTACAAACAAACTCCCTTGCTCCACCCGTTCAACTCTCGCCGTCCAATTCCGATTCTCCATCCGTACTCGGCCGGCGCGCACGCCCGCCGGCCGAATTCGTACACCCCACGATATTCTTCCCCTCTCTCCATCGGCCGATCCATCCGTCCATCCATCCATCCATTCCTTCTCCCATCCACCCGACCCAATCCGACCCACCAATTCACCAAATTATCCCTTTTCGTCATCCGCCCGCTCGTCCGCCGATATCCTCCGTCCGCCCGCCCGTCCGCCCGACGATCCGCCCAGTTCCCGCGCCCGTCAGTATCGGCCGAACTTGCGCGTGAGCGTGCACACGCACGCAGTGTCGATGCGAATCCACGTCCACACGGACTGGCCGCTCTTGTCGAGCGTCAGCGCCCGCACGTACGACTGCGTGGTCTTGCACCGCGAGTCCCAGTGTCTCTCGTCGATGCCGCGGCAGGACGAGCCAAACTGCCCGGCACCCCCCCCTCCTCCTCCCCCTCCATCCCTCCCTCCTCCTCCTCCTTTCCCTCCCCCTCCTCCTCCTCCTCCCGCTCCTCCTCCACCCTTGCAGCGCGTCTCGTAGAAGTACTGGCGCACGGGGCGCCCCGCCGTGCTGAACTCGAGCAGCACGCGAACTCGGTGCCCGTGGATGTCAAAGGCGCTGGGTTTGTCCGTGACCCAGCGGCTCTCGCTGTCGCACACCGAGTACTCGCCGCGGTGCACGCGGCCCTGCGGGTGCCGCTTGGAGCGCGCCGTGCCGTTGGCGGGGCCCGCGACCCACGGCGCCCCGCCCGCGCCGACCCCCACCCCGATCTCCTCCTCCTCCGCCTCCTCCGCCTCCTCCGCCGCCTCCTCCGCCTCCTCCTCCGCCTCCTCCGCCCGCTCTTCCGCCGCCGCAATCGCGGAGGCGGCCGCGGCCGCCGCCGCCGCCGCCGCCGCCTCCCCGATGCCGAAGAGCGGCGGTGGCGCCAGCGGGCGGCGCTCGCTGAGGATCACGCGGGGAGATGGCGCGGGGGCGTCCTCGGTGCCCGGCCTCGCGCTCCCCGAACCGAAGACCGGCGGGGCCGCGGGGCCGGGCGGCGGCACCGCCGCCGCCGCCGCCGTTTGCCCACGGTGCCTCCAGCGCGCCGGAGCGCCGTCCCTCCGTGACGCCGAGGGCCACCGCGCCACCCTGGCCCGGGACAGTTTCTCCCGCAGCAGACGGACCAGCAGCGGCGGCGGCGGCGGCGGGGAGCCCTGCCTCCGCCGCTGCTGCTGCTGCTGCTGAGCGGCGCTCCGGCCGCCGAAAGGGCCGCCACCCGCCCCGACCGCCGCGACGCCTCCGGGGGCCCCGGGCCCCCCTTGCTGGGCCGTGGCGGCCGCGGCGGCCGCGGCGGCGGAGGAGGAGGACGGCAGTAGGACCCCCCCAGAGTGAGCGAGCAGCAGCAGCAGGAGCAGAAGAAGATTTCTCATCGCTGTGTCTGCCTGGGGGTGGGGGGGGGAGGGGGGCAATTGGAGAGGGGGAGGGGGGGGGCGGTTAATTAACCACGGGTTGCTGAGACCGGGCCCAGAAGACCAAGCAGGGCGATCCCAATATGGATGGGATCATTGGGACTTGAGTCGGCGGTGATGGTCAGGAGGAGGTGACATTGATGAGGTCTTTGTTGATGATGGGTGGGTGGTTGTGGTTGATGATGAGTGGGTGGTTGTGGTTGATGATGAGTGGGTGGTTGTGGTTGATGATGGGTGGGTGGTTGTGGTTGATGATGGGTGGGTGGTTGTGGTTGATGATGGGTGGGTGGTTGTGGTTGATGATGAGTGGGTGGTTGTGGTTGATGATGGGTGGGTGGTTGTGGTTGATGATGAGTGGGTGGTTGTGGTTGATGATGGGTGGGTGGTTGTGGTTGATGATGGGTGGGTGGTTGTGGTTGATGATGGGTGGGTGGTTGTGGTTGATGATGGGTGGGTGGTTGTGGTTGATGATGGGTGGGTGGTTGTGGTTGTCATCAACTCTCTCGCGGCCCACGCGATGTCTCTGCGCAGAGTCGCTGGCAGACCCGAGTGGTCTTCCAGAACAGGGAGCCACGTGATTGGTGGCCTCGCGTCACTGACTAGGGGGTCACGTGGAGGCCCCTCCGCCTTCCCACGTGGCCGCCAGCCCACGTGGTCCGCCAGCTGCTGCAGTACCGAGCTCTGTCCGCGAGGGGGCACTCACTGGACGAGCACGCGATCCGCCCCCCGCATATCTCCGAAGAGCACTCCACGCGTGCTCTTGCCACTCGACAGCCACCCTCAACAGCCACCGTCCACCGAGACCTCGACAGATGTCACCTGCTCCTCACCATTACCGCCGACTCGAATCCCAAGGATCCCATCCCATCCTAGAGTCTCACCAACCACACTCTAGAGTCTCATTCACCCAGGTGCTAGAGTCTCACCACCAAGGTCCTAGAGTCTCACCACCAAGGTCCTAGAGTCTCACCACCAAGGTCCTAGAGTCTCACCACCAAGGTCCTAGAGTCTCACCACCCAGATCCTGGAGTCTCCCCACCCAGATCCTGGAGTCTCACCACCCAGATCCTAGAGTCTCACCACCCAGAACCTAGAGTCTCACCACCCAGATCCTGGAGTCTCACCACCCGGATCCTGGAGTCTCACCACCCAGATCCTAGAGTCTCACCACCCAGATCCTGGAGTCTCACCACCCAGATCCTGGAGTCTCACCACCCAGATCCTGGAGTCTCACCACCCAGATCCTGGAGTCTCACCACCCAGATCCTAGAGTCTCACCACCCAGATCCTAGAGTCTCAGCACCCAGATCCTAGAGTCTCACCACCCAGATCCTGGAGTCTCACCACCCAGATCCTAGAGTCTCAGCACCCAGACCCTAGAGTCTCACCACCCAGATCCTGGAGTCTCACCACTCAGATCCTAGAGCCTCACCACCCAGATCCTGGAGTCTCACCACCAAGATCCTGGAGTCTCACCATCCAGATCCTAGATTCTCACCACCAAGGTCCTAGAGTCTCACCACGCAGATCCTAGAGTCTCACCACCCAGATCCTGGAGTTTCACCACCCAGATCCTAGAGTCTCAACACCAAGGTCCTAGAGTCTCACCACCCAGATCCTAGAGACTCACCACCCAGATCCTGGAGTCTCACCACTCAGATCCTAGAATCTCACCACCCAGATCCTGGAGTCTCACCACCCAGATCCTGGAGGCTCACCACCCAGATCCTGGAGTCTCACCACCCAGATCCTGGAGTCTCACCACCCAGATCCTTGAGTCTCACCAACCAGATCCTAGAGTCTCACCACCCAGATCCTAGAGTCTCACCACCCAGATCCTGGAGTCTCACCACCCAGATCCTAGAGTCTCAACACCAAGGTCCTAGAGTCTCACCACCCAGATCCTAGAGTCTCACCACCCAGATCCTGGAGTCTCACCACCCAGATCCTAGAGTCTCAACACCCAGATCCTAGAGTCTCACCACCCAGATCCTGGAGTCTCACCACTCAGATCCTAGAGTCTCACCACCCAGATCCTGGAGTCTCACCACCCAGATCCTGGAGTCTCACCACCCAGATCCTGGAGTCTCACCACCCAGATCCTAGAGTCTCAAAACCCAGATCCTAGAGTCTCACCACCCAGATCCTGGAGTCTCACCACTCAGATCCTAGAGTCTCACCACCCAGATCCTAGAGTCTCACCACCCAGATCCTAGAGTCTCACCACCCAGATCCTGGAGTCTCATCACCCAGATCCTAGAGTCTCACCACCCAGATCCTAGAGCCTCACCACCCGGATCCTGGAGTCTCATCACCCAGATCCTAGAGTCTCACCACAGGAACCGGAAGAACTCTGCTGCTGCTACTGTGCAAACAGTGCAACAACACGGACGTCCAGAGAAACAAACACCTCCTCATCCGAGACCCACACCTCATCATCGCACCTGCTCTTCCTGCTGGCTTTGACATTCTGCCACCTCCTGCTCGAAAACATCGGTGGAACAATGAACCGCATCATCAGGACACCACCACCTGGACGATGCCGCTTCACCGCATCACCTCCATGAATGGGAAATTAAAGACTCAGCCACGGTGGTGTAACTCTGGCTGTGCAACGCAAACTGTGGACTGCACAGTGAACCCATAGAGACGCATAGAAATACATAGAGACCCATAGAGATACACAGACCTACACACACATACACAGAATTACACACGCACAACAACAACAACCACCCTCACCACGACGCTCGTGCCAGGCTAGGTAAACTTTGAGGGCAACTGCCTCCAGCTTTCCAGTAGCGTCCTTCACAGCATCCGTCTCTGCAGTGGCCGATCTTTGTACCGGTCATCGGCAAGTCCACTCAGCTCCACATCCCCTTGTACCACATCACTCCATCTCTTCTCTAGCCCCGTGCCGCGCCCAGTTGAGCCCCCTCTATCCGTCCAAACAGAAGCTGATTTGCTTGGGCATGCGGTGGCTGGGCATGCGAGCTACGTGACTCAGCCAGCACAACCGTGCCTGCCAGAGGAGCTTACCGATTATGGGACTGTGCCCAGATCTTTCAAGTAATCTGTGAGCTCCTCGCACAATCCTGTCTGGTTAAACCCACGATGGATCGTAGGCAGGCTGGCCAAAATGTTTCAAACCGGCGCAGATGTTCCTTTTTGAGGGCTCCGCGTTTCAAAGTCGTAGAAAGGGAGTGGCATAACTGTGGCTGAGAAGACCCGGAGCAGTCTGGAGCGACATACCAGGAAGCTTGCACACTGCGTTATGCAATTCATGAAAAGATAATACCGCTCGACTGGCACACTGCCCAGGTACGCAAACATATCCACTCTCTCCACAACTGCCCCATCACTCCACGTGCAGCGGAGGGAGGGGAGCGTTCGATTACATAAGATAGCCGGGAAGGTGCAGTGTTTTTGTGGGGGCTGATGGTAAGGCCCCATCTCTTAGTAGCACACTCCAGGTTCAAGCCATTAGCATCTCCCAAACCCTTGTCAGAGTGGGAAGCAATCACCAGATCATCAGCATACATGGCATGGTTGACCGATAGGCAGTCACATCCCTCGACCGCACCCGAGCAGCGATCAGCATCCCACTGCATCTGCACCAGATGGAAATCCCGCCGTTGCAGCCACAGAAAGCTTCTCGAACTCCGTGGTCAAAGATGATTGTTCAATAATGTGGGAGCCAGGAACAATTCCTGTCGCACCCCAAGGTGAACATGGATTGGCCTCCTACTCCCGGCCACGCAGCTTTACCCGCGCCTGCCCACCATCATGAAGGCCCTCAATGATTGCGAGCGGAGAGTCGGAGACGCCCGAAAGCACGAACAATAACCCAGGGCCCTGGCCTATTGAAGATATCATAAAGCCTTGGCCAGGTGGATGAATCACACTCACACGTGTTACACACTCACACGTGTTACACGCGTGCACGTGGGTATCTGATGCCCCAATCAGGGCACGGACGTCGCTTTATCAGGAAGACCCCTCCCCCTATACCCCCAACGCCTATACCCCCCTTCCTCTAACCCCCTCTCCCCATAATCCGCTCTCACCCCATACCCCACCCGTATCCCCTATACCCCCACCCCCCATACCCCATCCCCTATACCCCCACCCCCTATGCCCCCATCTCCTAATAACCTCTTCCTCTACCCCCTCCACCACCACCACCTCCACCACCACCCCCACCTCCCTCCCCCCCCAAAAGCACAGGAGACTCCCCTGAGATACTGGGACCCAGCGTGTGGATATCGCTGTGACCCTTACAGCGGCAGGGCTAAGTGTTGCCCCGCGGCAGTTTGGCCAAGACAGCCAAGGAGTGGGCGAGCTTCAGCTTCTCCCGCTTTGCGTGTGCACCGCTCCGCAGACGCAGACAATGATCTCCCGTCTAGTAAACGCAAGCTGCCGGGGAAAAGTGCTGTTAACGAGTACCTATGAAGGCCGGCATGGCACGTGGTGGCAAGCACCGCGCCCGGCCGCCTTTGTCTCCCCAGCAGCGATGTTCACACATCGCACCAGGAGCTCAATTGAGGCCGCCAAGTTCAGATAAATCCCCACTGGCTGCTGGTCGGCAGTGAGAGAGGGGAAATCGAACTCGGGCACACCGCTTTCATCGCGTGAAGAAACAACACAACACACAACACAACACACAAAACACAACACACAACAAACACACAACACACAACACCCGCGCACATTCGCAGAGACCGAGGCTTGGGGAGACGATCATCCAGCAGTGGACTGAGCATGGCCCATGATGTTCGTCAGAGCAACCACGTGCAGCACGAGGTCGATTCAAACAGGTAAACCACAACTGCCAACCCATTACGGATCACCCCGTATTCTTGCGAAGGGAGACTGAGTTTTCAGGGTCCATTCGGCGTACAGCCGCGTCAATACGGGCGAAATTAGTCGTTGTCAATTTCTTTGTTTTGCGTCTCCCTTGCGATGGGACTTTGTAGGATGGACGTTGAGATTTATAAGGGGCACGGGGTGACCAATGAGGTCTATAATTGGTCTGTAATAAGGTAGGGCACTGATAAGGGGTTCACAGCTCTGGGTAACCGGAGGCTTTTGCCGTGACCGTGCGGTTCAATGGCGACTGGCAACCCAACCGCGAGTTCCTACGCCGTGCCACTAGGTGGCAGATGCACCAAGGGACAAGGCACGTGGGCCGACACACGCCCCGCCCCCGCAAACAAGCCCCCCCGCCCCGCCCCCACCACGCACCCTTGCACAAGGGCACGACGGAAGAGCGAGCGGAGTCGCCACAGCCGCTCTTTGTTTTGTTTATTTGTTCTGTTTATTTGTTCGTGTTTATTTGTTCTGTTTATTTGTTCTGTTTATTTGTTCTGTTTATTTGTTCGTGTTTATTTGTTCTGTTTATTTGTTCTGTTTATTTGTTGTTTATTTGTTCTGTTTATTTGTTTTGTTTATTTGTTCTGTTTATTTGTTCTGTTTATTTGTTCGTGTTTATTTGTTCTGTTTATTTGTTCTGTTTATTTGTTCTGTTTATTTGTTCGTGTTTATTTGTTCTGTTTATTTGTTCTGTTTATTTGTTTTGTTTATCTGTTCTGTTT
Source organism: Petromyzon marinus (assembly GCF_048934315.1). Taxonomy (NCBI): domain Eukaryota; kingdom Metazoa; phylum Chordata; class Hyperoartia; order Petromyzontiformes; family Petromyzontidae; genus Petromyzon; species Petromyzon marinus. Next base: position 4,229,087 of record NC_133731.1, on the reverse strand, counting down.
ATTTGTTTTTTTATTGGTTCTGTTTATTTGTTCTGTTTATTTGTTCTGTTTATTTGTTTTTTTATTTGTTCTGTTTATTTGTTCTGTTTATTTGTTCTGTTTATTTGTTCTGTCTATTTGTTTTTTTATTTGTTTTTTTATTTGTTCTGTTTATTTGCTCTGTTTATTTGTTCTGTTTATTTGTTCTGTTTATTTGTTCTGTTTATTTGTTCTGTTTATTTGTTCTGTTTATTTGTTCTGTTTATTTGTTTTTTTTATTTGTTTTTTTTATTTGTTCTGTTTATTTGTTCTGTTTATTTGTTCTGTTTATTTGTTTTTTTATTTGTTCTGTTTATTTGTTCTGTTTATTTGTTCTGTTTATTTGTTCTGTTTATTTGTTCTGTTTATTTGTTCTGTTTATTTGTTCTGTTTATTTGTTTTTTATTTGTTTTTTTATTTGTTCTGTTTATTTGTTCTGTTTATTTGTTCTGTTTATTTGTTCTGTTTATTTGTTCTGTTTATTTGTTCTGTTTATTTGTTCTGTTTATTTGTTTTTTATTTGTTCTGTTTATTTGTTCTGTTTATTTGTTCTGTTTATTTGTTCTGTTTATTTGTTCTGTTTATTTGTTCTGTTTATTTGTTCTGTTTATTTGTTCTGTTTATTTGTTTTTTATTTGTTTTTTTATTTGTTCTGTTTATTTGTTCTGTTTATTTGTTCTGTTTATTTGTTCTGTTTATTTGTTCTGTTTATTTGTTCTGTTTATTTGTTCTGTTTATTTGTTTTTTATTTGTTTTTGTTTATTTGTTCTGTTTATTTGTTTTTTATTTGTTCTGTTTATTTGTTTTGGTTATTTGTTTTGTACTTCGAGGGTGTGACGACCCAGCCAGATTCTGCAAAGCGGCGCTCGCTTGCGGTGGCGGGGGGGAGCGTTGGAACAGCTGCCCTACGGGGGGGGGGAGCGTTGGAACAGCTGCCCTACGGGGGGAGGGGGCGTTGGAACAGCTGCCCTACGGGGGGGGGGAGCGTTGGAACAGCTGCCCTACGGGGGGGGGGGGCGTTGGAACAGCTGCCCTACGGGGGGGCGTTGGAACAGCTGCCCTACGGGGGGCGTTGGAACAGCTGCCCTACGGGGAGCGTTGGAACAGCTGCCCTACGGGGGGGGGGGGGGCGTTGGAACAGCTGCCCTACGGGGGGGGGGGCGTTGGAACAGCTGCCCTACGGGGGGGGAGCGTTGGAACAGCTGCCCTACGGGGGGGGGGGGGGGCGTTGGAACAGCTGCCCTACGGGGGGGGGGGCGTTGTAACAGCTGCCCTACGGGGGGGGGGGCGTTGGAACAGCTGCCCTACGGGGGGGGGGGGGTGTGGCGCACATCTTTCCGCAGGAATTCAACTCGTCACGATGTTGTCTGGACGCCCGCTCGCGATCATTGTGAGCGGCACTAGGTAGTGATGCGAGTGTCACGTGGGGTAGTGAGAGGTACTGGGTAGTGATGCGAGTGTCACGTGGGGTAGTGAGAGGTACTGGGTAGTGATGCGAGTGACACGTGGGGGTAGTGAGAGGTACTGGGTAGTGATGTGAGTGACACGTGGGGTAGTGAGAGGTACTGGGTAGTGATGCGAGTGACACGTGGGGGTAGTGAGAGGTACTGGGTAGTGATGTGAGTGACACGTGGGGTAGTGAGAGGTGCTGGGTAGTGATGCGAGTGACACGTGGGGTAGTGAGAGGTACTGGGTAGTGATGTGAGTGACACGTGGAGGTAGTGAGAGGTACTGGGTAGTGATGTGAGTGACACGTGGGGTAGTGAGAGGTACTGGGTAGTGATGTGAGTGACACGTGGGGTAGTGAGAGGTACTGGGTAGTGATGTGAGTGACACGTGGGGGTAGTGAGAGGTACTGGGTAGTGATGCGAGTGACACGTGGGGTAGTGAGAGGTACTGGGTAGTGATGTGAGTGACACGGGGGGTAGTGAGAGGTACTGGGTAGTGATGCAAGTGACACGTGGGGGTAGTGAGAGGTACTGGGTAGTGATGTGAGTGACACGTGGGGTAGTGAGAGGTGCTGGGTAGTGATGCGAGTGACACGTGGGGTAGTGAGAGGTACTGGGTAGTGATGCGAGTGACACGTGGAGGTAGTGAGAGGTACTGGGTAGTGATGTGAGTGACACGTGGGGTAGTGAGAGGTACTGGGTAGTGATGTGAGTGACACGTGGGGTAGTGAGAGGTACTGGGTAGTGATGCGAGTGACACGTGGGGGTAGTGAGAGGTACTGGGTAGTGATGTGACACGTGGGGTAGTGAGAGGTACTGGGTAGTGATGCAAGTGACACGTGGGGGTAGTGAGAGGTACTGAGTAGTGATGCGAGTGACACGTGGGGTAGTGAGAGGTACTGGGTAGTGATGTGAGTGACACGGGGGGGGGGGGTAGTGAGAGGTACTGGGTGGTGATGCGAGTGACACGTGGGGGTAGTGAGAGGTACTGGGTAGTGATGTGAGTGACACGTGGGGTAGTGAGAGGTACTGGGTAGTGATGTGAGTGACACGTGGGGGGGGTAGTGAGAGGTACTGGGTAGTGATGCGAGTGATACAGGGAGAGGGGTAAGAGATGGTGGGTAGAGTCGGAGGAGAGAGTGGGAGGGGAGAGTGAGCGAGGGTGGAGAGAGAGAGTGAAGAGAGTTGAATCCCTGGGGCTGGGATTAAGTGTGATCCAGGAGTGGAGCGATCGCGTGTGTGTGTGTACACGTGTCTGTGTGTGTTCACCTGTGTGTGTGTCCATGTGTCTTGGTGTGTGTCCACGTGTCTCTGTGTGTACACGTGTCTGTGTGTGTGTCCATGTGTCTGTGTGTGTCTTTGTACACGTGTCGGTTTGTGTGTCCACGTGTGTCTGTTTGTACACATTTCTGCGTGTGTTTACACGTGTCTGTGTGTTAACGTGTCTGTGTGTGTGTGTCAACGTGTCTTTGTGTGTCTTTGTACACGTATCGGTGTGTGTCCACGTGTGTCTGTGTGTACACGTGGCTGTGTGTGTGTATGAGGGAGCGGTAGTGTGTGTAGCCTGTAACAGATTATTGGGGCAAGTGCTGTTAGCGAGTAGCAGCACCTGTGAAGGCCGGCACGGCACACGAGGGGGTGGGTGGCCAGCATCACGCCCGATCGCCTTTGTCTCCCCAGTGGCGATGTTTACACACCGCACCAGGTACTCATTTGAGGCTGAGTCGACCTAGGGGAGGCCCACGAGCGGTTCAGATAATTGTCACCGGTGGTGGCCGTGAGCGGGAATCGAACTACCGCTCCCCCATACCGAGACGAAGACACGTGTACACACACACAGACACGTGTACACACACAGAGACACGTGTACACACACAGACACACACACAGACACACGTGTACACACACACAGACACACACACAGACACACGTGTACACACACACAGAGACACGTGTACATACACAGACACACAGACACGTGTACACACACACAGACACGTGTACACACACAGACACACGTGTACACACACACAGACACACAAAGACACGTGTACACACACACATAGACACGTGTACACACACACATAGACACGTGTACACACACACATAGACACGTGTACACACAGAGAGACACACACACAGACACGCAGAGACACGTGTACACACACAGACACACAGAGAGACGTGTACACATACAGACACACGTGTACACACACACACAGAGACACGTGTACACACACAGACACGTGTACACACACAGACACACAGAGACACGTGTACACACACAGAGACACGTATATACACAGACACAGAGACACGTGTACACACACACACGGACACACACACAGACACACGTGTACACACAGACACACAGAGACACGTGTACACACAGACACACAGAGACACGTGTACACACACGCAGAGACACGTGTACACACACGCAGAGACACGTGTACACACACGCAGAGACACGTGTACACACACACAGACACACAGACACGTGTACACACACAGACACGTGTACACACAAACACACGTGTACACACACAGACACACAGAGACACGTGTACACACAGAGACACGTGTACACACACACAGAGACACACACAGAGACACGTGTACACACACACACAGACACACATACACAGACACACACAGACACACACAGTGACACGTGTAACACACACAGACACACACACAGAGACACGTGTACACACACACACAGAGCCACGCCTACACACACACAGAGCCACGCGTAACAAGTGGCACATCACCCCAACAACAGAAGCAGCAGTATCAGCAGCAGTAGCGGGATTGAGATGTCCACCATACCCCCTCCCCAGCCCTGCTCACCGGGCACGTCGCGTGCCACCCACCCCCTGTACCCCTGTGCCATGTTCACGGTGTGGGGGGTGAGGGCGAGAGGGGGGGGGGGGGCCGAGGGAGGGTGAGCCTGGCCCCATCAATAATTAGCGAGCACCTCTCCACGCGAAGTTCAATTATTCAGCGCGAGCAATCCGAGCCTGCGGCGTCTTTTCGTGACCCCCCCCCCCCCCTAAACACACACCCCTGGGGTCGCGAGGGGAGGGGCTAGAATTAGGGGGGGGGTTGGTGGATCACGAAATGATCGGAGGGAATCTGCCTCGGCTGCCGAACAGACAACGTGGACGGCGAGCGTCGAGATGGCGGGTCAGTTAATTTTACACCCAGGCGGCGGGTGGAAATTCACCGTTACTATGGCCGGTTGGTAGGCGTGAGGGTGAGTGTCTACGTAGGACAACCCCACCGCTATTTTATCGACCAAGGAGAAAGAGATGATGTTGATGTCGATGGTGGTGTCGATGGTGGTGTTGATGGGGATGATGATTTTGATGACGATGGAGATGTTGATGATGTTAATGGTGATGTTGATTTTAATGATGGTGGTGTTGATGATATCGATGATGATGGGGATGTCGATGATGTTGATGATGGTGGTGATGTTGACCATGATGCTGATGATGGTGATGTTGACGATAATGATGATAATGATGGTGGTGATGATGATGTTGATGATGGTGGTGATGTTGATGATGGTGGTGATGTTGATGATGGTGGTGATGTTAATAATGATGGTGATGTTGATGGGGATGTTGATGATGTTGATGATGGTGGTGATGTTAACCATGATGTTGATGATGGTGATGTTGACGATAATGATGATAATGATGGTGGTGATGTTGATGATGGAGGTGATGTTGATAATGATGGTGATGGTAACGATGATAATGATGTTGGTGATGTTGATGATGGAGGTGATGTTGACGATGATGGCGATGTCGATGATGTTGACGATGGTGGTGATGTTGACCATGATGTTGATGATGGTGGTGATGTTGACCATGATGTTGATGATGATGATGGTGACGATAATGATGATAATTATGGTGGTGATGTTGATGATGGAGGTGATGTTGATAATGATGGTGATGTTGATGGGGATGTTGATGATGGGCCGAGTCAACCTCCCCCTCCCCCCCCCCCACCAGCACTCCCACCGCCGCCCCAGATCAGGAGTCGAACCCGCGACGTCCTCCACATTGTGGGTCGCTGTGCTCCCCACCGCTGAGCGACCACGTGTTTGCCGCTACCATTTTGGTTGCCACTCCACTGCTGGATGAGGGCCCCCCCCTTCCTCCCCCCTCCCCTTACCCCCCTCCCCCTCCAACCCCGGGTGGGTCACGGGGCGGTCCACAAGCGGTGCGAGGTCACCAGGGTTCAAACCCTGCCACGGAAAACTGACAACTTGAAAAAGTCGAGTTGAACATCTCCTGGTCAGTCGTAGTAGTAGTAGTCGTAGTAGTAGTAGTCTTAGTAGTGTATTAGTAGTCTTAGTAGTAGTCATAGTAGTGGTCGTAGGAGTGGTCGTAGTAGTAGTCGTAGTAGTGGTCGTATTAGTAGTCGTAGTAGTAGTCGTATTAGTAGTCGTAGTAGTAGTCGTAGGAGTGGTCGTATTAGTAGTTGTATTAGTGGTCGTAGTAGTAGTCGTAGGAGTGGTCGTATTAGTAGTTGTATTAGTGGTCGTAGTAGTAGTCGTAGTAGTGGTCGTATTAGTGGTCGTAGTAGTCGTAGTAGTAGTCGTAGTAGTCAGAATTTCGAGACCAATATTATCCATGATAGAAGACGGGCAGCGATGGAGCGGGTTCGTTGGGTTCGATGTCGCAAATATAAACGTTGTGTCGTCGAACCCGCCACCACCCGACGCACAGCCAATCAGCAAAGGTTCGTCACGTAAACAGAACAAACAATTGTCAATGTTGTAGTTGGGGTTTAACTCTCCAACACACGACCGGCGTGGTGCTGTTACTCTTAACGAATTAGGGCCACGTTCTGTTGTACGTGACAAACCCCTTGCTAATTGGCTGTGTCGGGTGGTGGCGGGTTCAACGGCGCAACATTTATATATTTACGCCATCTAATCCAACAAAAACTCTATTATGCGACGGCCTACGTGTTAAATATTATCCATAATAGAGGGGAGTGGGGGGGGTGTTTGTTGTGTTAGATCACGTGCAGATAAATGTGTCGTTAAACCCGCCACCACCCTACACACAGCCAATTAGTAAGGGTTGTGTCACGTAAACTCTGGCTGCCGCCTGATGATGCTGGTTGTTGTTGTTGTTGATGATGTAATTACCGGCGAAACGTCACGTTACTCGATTTGTGAATGCTGCAGTGAGGTTCACTCTCCAACACGCAACAATCGCTGTGATGCTGTACTTGTAACGAATAGTCCACGTTATGTTTACGTTACAAACCCCCTTACTTAATTGCCTGTGTCGGTGGATTTAACGACGCATTAATATTTACACAGTCTAAGCCAAAAAAGCTCGATAATGAAAGAAGAAAAAAACTACTGAACTGATTTTTTATTTATTTTACCAGCTAAGGCCCCACTAATATTTTATCCACATAATGACACCTTGCTGATATTAACTATGTTAACCTATTTGTATTTTTTATTTTTAAATTATATCTTACAGCTATTTTATATTCGATATTTATTCAATTTTATATACTTCAGCGCCTTGGTATTAGTTAGACTTCTAACCCTTACTATAGTAAGACTTGTTTTAAACTTATTTAAGATTTTAGATATATGTTTAATGTATGCACCATCCTGCCAAAGTAAATTCCGTGTCGGTGTGAACTTTCATGGCGAATGAAACCCTTTCTGATTCTGACGTAGAATTGATCTTTTGTTGTTGTTTAAAGATGCCACTTGGCGATCACAAACATCGTAGGAGCTCAACGACTTGGCGGCTTGCCATCACGATCATCATCATCATGGTCGTGTGGAAACGTTTAGCAGTCGCCAAATACTCTAACGGCGTGACGTGCGGTCCTCAATGTGGAGGGGAGAAAACGGGAGTAACAAGAAAGGTCACCGAATCACCGAACCACGTGCAAATACAACACGAAACCATCCCCATCCTACCAAGGCAAAGCCCCGCCGAGCGACTGATTTATTTTTCGGTAGCGACCCGGTGGCTACTGCAAACTATGGCTCAACAAAGTGGCCCCATCAATTTGGAACATTTACAGCAACCAAAGTCATGAAAATAATCTCAATGCGTGATGTTTTTTTTTTATAAATGTGGAGGGAAAATCCGGAGGATAAAAATCCACACGACCACGGTGAGAGAGAGAGAGAAAGACACGCAAACTCCAAATATACATCAGCAGGTGTCAGGGTCGGCATGGAACCCACGACCTACTGTATACCAGGCGAGGTAATTAACATCTTGTCACAGGGAGGGAGAGAGACACGCAAACTCCAAATATACAGCAGGGGGTCAGGCTCGGGATCGAACCGGCGACCTCCTGTACACCAGGCGAGGGAGTTAACATCTCCTAGCGACCGCGACTCCAACGGGGGACTGAGGAGCACCACCCAACTCACCCCCACGTACCAACAAACTCACCCCCACGTACCACCCAACTCACCCCCACGTATCACCCAACTCACCCCCACGTACCACCCAACTCACCCCCACGTACCACCCAACTCACCCCCACGTACCACCCAACTCACCCCCACGTACCACCAAACTCACCCCACGTACCACCCAACTCACCACCACGTACCACGCAACTCACCCCCACGTACCACACAACTCACCCCCACGGACCACCCAACTCACCCCCACGTACCACCCAACTCACCCCCACGTACCACCCAACTCAGCCCCACGTACCACCCAACTCACCCCCACGTACCACCCAACTCACCCCCACGTACCACCCAACTCACCCCCACGTACCACCCAACTCACCCCCACGTACCACCCAACTCACCCCCACGTACCACCCAACTCACCCCCACACACCACCCAACTCACCCCCACACACCACCCAACTCACCCGCACGTACCACCCAACTCACCCCCACGTACCACCAAACTCACCCCCACGTACCACCCAACTCACCCCCACGTACCACCCAACTCACCCCCACGTACCACCCAACTCACCCCCACGTACCACCCAACTCACCCCCACGTACCATGCAACTCACCCCCACACACCACCCAACTCAACCCCACGTACCACACAACTCACCCCCACGTACCACCCAACTCACCCCCACGTACCACCCAACTACTCCCCCACGTACCACCCAACTCACCCCCACGTACCACACAACTCACCCCCACGTACCACCCAACTCACCCCCACGTACCACTCAACTCACCCCCACGTACCACACAACTCACCCCCACGTACCACCCAACTCACCCCCACGTACCACCCAACTCACCCCCACGTACCACACAACTCACCACCACACACCACCCAACTCACCCCCACGTACCACCCAACTCACCCCCACGTACCACCCAACACGTGTCTCTGCCTCATACCGGTCACTACGTGCAGGCGAGCCTCGTGCTTGTGTGCACACACCCATGCACACACGCACACACACACACACGCATACACGCACACACACACCCACACACGCACGCCTCACTCAAGTCAAGACGCACCGACGCGCGTGACGCGAACGTCTTCCGGGCACATTCACGTACGGCGAAGAAGATACAGTGCCCGAAACGTCGCCTACGACAGAACAATTCCTCTTTAGCTTTCTCTCTCTTACTCCCTCTCCATCACCACCACCACCACCACCAAAACAACAACCGCCAGTCGCCACTAAGTGGCGGCGGCGCCACCACGGCGCTGGTGCCAGGCTAGGTGCACGTTGAGGCCACGTGAAGTGTCGAACGCCCGCTGGCAGGAGGTCACGGGGCAGACCCAGGAGGAGCCACGGGTCGACTGACTGAGACGACCGGCCGATACACCACCTGTGCCCCCTACTGTGCCAGGCTAGGTGCACCAGGAGGTTACTGGACAGACCCAGCAGGTGCCACGGGTCGCCTGACTGAGATGACTGACCGATCCACCACCTGTGCCCCCTACTGTGCCAGGCTAGGTGCACCAGGAGGTCACTGGACAGACCCAGCAGGTGCCACGGGTCGACTGACTGAGACGACCGGCCGATACACCATCTGTGCCCCCTACTGTGCCAGGCTAGGTGCACCAGGAGGTCACTGGACAGACCCAGCAGGTGCCACGGGTCGCCTGACTGAGATGACTGACCGATCCACCACCTGTGCCCCCTACTGTGCCAGGCAAGGTGCACCAGGAGGTCACGGGACGGACCCAGCAGGGGCCACGGGTTGGACTGATGCACCAACCAACCCGTGCCCACCCCCCTACTGTGACATCTCGCGGCGATTTTGAATCCGCCCGGCGCTCCGCTCGTTGTTGTGAGCGTCGCTCCCTCCGCCCTCCGTTTTGCTGGAGGGCGACTGCCTCCAACTGCCCAGTAGCGTCCTTCACGAGCCTCCACCTCCACAGAGGCCGATCTTGACACCGCTGGTACCAGTCATCGACAAGTCCACCCAGCTACACATCCTCCTGTACCACGTCACTCCATCTCTTCTCTAGCCCGTGCCGCGCTCGTTCAGACACACACAGACACACAAAGACAAAGATCCCCCGTACAGCCTTAACCGACTGTTGGGGCAAGTGCTGTTAGCGGGCACCTGTGAAGGCCGGCACGGCACACGAGGGGGTGGGTGGCCAGCACCACGCCCGGCCGCCTTTGTCTCCCGAGTGGCGATGTTTACAACACACCGCACCAGGTTACTCATTAGAGGCTGAGTCGACCTACGGGAGGCCCAGGACCGGTTCAGATAATCGCCACTGATTTTGGCCGTGAGCGGGGATGGAACTCGGGTCGCCAGGTTCGTAGCGCAGCATAGCGGTGACCGCTGCACCACCGCTCCCTGTACACAGACGCACACAGACACACGCACAGTCAGACACGAGACGTCCGCTCCAGATCTTCGGGTTAATCCGTAACCGACAATCAAACCGAGACACAAAAAAATTTCGGAAGATCCCAAACATTTTTTTTGTGTTCTCGTTGAGGAATTCTTTCTAGAGGATGGAAGTGCGCTTTTTTTGTGCGAGCGTGTGTCTGTGTGTATATGTGAGCGGTGGTGCTAACCGCTGCACCACCGCTCCTGCACACGCGCTGCACTACGAACCCGGCGACCCGGGTTCGATTCCCGCTCACGGCCAACACCCGGTGACGATTATCTGAACCGGTCCTGGGCCTCCCCTAGGTCGACACAGCCTCAAAATGAGTACCTGGTGTGGTGTGTAAACATCACCACTGGGGGAGACAAAGGCGGTCGGGCGTGGCGCTGGCCACCCACCCCCTCCGTGTGCCGTGCCGGCCTTCATAGGTGCTCGCTAACAGCACTTGCCACCTACAGTCTGTGCAGGCTACACGGGGGATCTTTGTCCGTGCGTTGATTGCAACGCAGATTTCTGCACCGAGACCAACGCGTTCTGTCACGTGGGGGTTGGGGGTTGTTGGGGTGGGGGTCGGGGTTGGGGGTGGGGGTTGGGATTGAGGTGGGGGGGTTGGGGTGAGGGTGGGTGTTGGGGTGCGGGGTGGTGGAGGTTGGGGGGGCGGTGGTTGGGGTGAGGTTTGGGATGGGGTTGGGGTGGGGGTTGGGGTGGAGGTCGGGCTGGGGGTTGAGGTGGAGGGGTTGCGGTGAGGGTGGGTGTTGGGGTGGGGGTTGGGGTTGAGGTGGGGGGGTTGGGGGTTGGTGGTGGGGGTATGGGTGGGTTTATTCGGCGTGTTAACGTCAGCACTCGGGAGACAAAGGCGGCCGGGCGTGACGTTGGCCCACCCCACCCCCACCCCACCCCTACCCCACCCCCACCCCACCCCTACCCCCACCCCACTCCACCCCTACCCCCACCCCACCGCACCCCCACCTCACCCCCACCGGCTCCTCGTGTGATTCTTCCGATGTTGTTCGATGCCTGCACTTGGCCCTGACAGCCTCCTGAGGGTGGATCTCTGGGTCTGCCTGTGTACAGGTGCTCGTCAACAGCACTTGCCCCGCAACCTCACCTGTCCAATCCCGTCAATCCTCACCTGCGAAGGTGTTGGACAGGTGAGGAGTGATGGGGTGGACAGGTGAGGAGTGATGGGGTTGGACAGGTGAGGAGTGATGGGGTTGGACAGGTGAGGAGTGATGGGGTTGGACAGGTGAGGAGTGATGGGGTTGGACAGGTGAGGAGTGATGGGATTGGACAGGTGAGGAGTGATGGGGTTGGACAGGTGAGGAGTGAAGGGGTTGGACAGGTGAGGAGTGATGGGGTTGGAAAGGTGAGGAGTGATGGGGTTGGACAGGTGAGGAGTGATGGGGTTGGACAGGTGAGGAGTGATGGGGTTGGACAGGTGAGGAGTGATGGGGTTGGACAGGTGAGGAGTGATGGGATTGGACAGGTGAGGAGTGATGGGGTTGGACAGGTGAGGAGTGAAGGGGTTGGACAGGTGAGGAGTGATGGGGTTGGAAAGGTGAGGAGTGATGGGGTTGGACAGGTGAGGAGTGAAGGGTTGGACAGGTGAGGAGTGATGGGGTTGGACAGGTGAGGAGTGATGGGGGTGGACAGGTGAGGAGTGATGGGGTTGGACAGGTGAGGAGTGACGGGGTTGGACAGGTGAGGAGTGAAGGAGTTGGACAGGTGAGGAGTGATGGGGTTGGACAGGTGAGGAGTGATGGGGTTGGACAGGTGAGGAGTGATGGGGTTGGACAGGTGAGGAGTGAAGGGGTTGGACAGGTGAGGAGTGATGGGGTTGGACAGGTGAGGAGTGAAGGAGTTGGACAGGTGAGGAGTGATGGGGTTGGACAGGTGAGGAGTGATGGGGTTGGACAGGTAAGGAGTGATGGGGTTGGACAGGTGAGGAGTGAAGGAGTTGGACAGGCGAGGAGTGAAGGAGTTGGACAGGTGAGGAGTGATGGGGTTAGACAGGTGAGGAGTGATGGGGTTGGACAGGTGAGGAGTGAAGAGAGTGGACAGGTGAGGAGTGAAGGGTTGGACAGGTGAGGAGTGAAGGAGTTGGACAGGTGAGGAGTGAAGGGGGTGGACAGGTGAGGAGTGATGGGGTTGGACAGGTGAGGAGTGATGGGGGTGGACGGGTGAGGAGTGATGGGGGTGGACAGGTGAGGAGTGATGGGGTTGGACAGGTGAGGAGTGATGGGGGTGGACAGGTGAGGAGTGACGGGGTTGGACAGGTGAGGAGTGACGGGGTTGGACAGGTGAGGAGTGATGGGGTTGGACAGGTGAGGAGTGAAGGGTTGGACAGGTGAGGAGTGAAGGGTTGGACAGGTGAGGAGTGAAGGGGGTGGACAGGTGAGGAGTGATGGGGGTGGACAGGTGAGGAGTGAAGGAGTTGGACAGGTGAGGAGTGATGGGGTTGGACAGGTGAGGAGTGAAGGTGTTGGACAGGTGAGGAGTGATGGGGGTGGACAGGTGAGGAGTGAAGGGGGTGGACAGGTGAGGAGTGAAGGGGGTGGACAGGTGAGGAGTGAAGGGTTGGACAGGTGAGGAGTGAAGGAGTTGGACAGGTGAGGAGTGATGGGGGTGGACAGGTGAGGAGTGATGGGGGTGGACAGGTGAGGAGTGATGGGGGTGGACAGGTGAGGAGTGATGGGGGTGGACAGGTGAGGAGTGATGGGGTTGGACAGGTGAGGAGTGATGGGGGTGGACAGGTGAGGAGTGATGGGGTTGGACAGGTGAGGAGTGAAGGGGGTGGACAGGTGAGGAGTGATGGGGGTGGACAGGTGAGGAGTGAAGGAGTTGGACAGGTGAGGAGTGAAGGAGTTGGACAGGTAAGGAGTGAAGGAGTTGGACAGGTGAGGAGTGAAGGAGTTGGACAGGTGAGGAGTGATGGGGGTGGACAGGTGAGGAGTGATGGGGGTGGACAGGTGAAGAGTGATGGGGGTGGACAGGTGAGGAGTGATGGGGGTGGACAGGTGAGGAGTGATGGGGTTGGACAGGTGAGGAGTGAAGGGGGTGGACAGGTGAGGAGTGATGGGGGTGGACAGGTGAGGAGTGAAGGAGTTGGACAGGTGAGGAGTGAAGGAGTTGGACAGGTAAGGAGTGAAGGAGTTGGACAGGTGAGGAGTGAAGGAGTTGGACAGGTGAGGAGTGATGGGGGTGGACAGGTGAGGAGTGAAGGAGTTGGACAGGTGAGGAGTGATGGGGGTGGACAGGTGAGGAATGAAGGAGTTGGACAGGTGAGGAGTGAGGGGGTTGGACAGGTGACGAGTGATGGGGGTGGACAGGTGAGGAGTGATGGGGGTGGACAGGTGAGGAGTGATGGGGTTGGACAGGTGAGGAGTGAAGGTGCGAGAGGTAGGGTTGATATGGTGGCCCCCCAATCAAGACCTTTGTCTTCTCCTGCCCCCCACCACCAGCCCCCCCCCCACCAGCCCCCCCCCCCCATCCACCAGGCCCCACCCACCACCAGGTTACTAAGGCCACAGCGAACACACAGACCACGTGTCCACGCACGTCTAGTCACCACAGCATTAGCGAGGCACGTGTTTCACGTTGTGTGTGTCCCTGACGCTGACGATGTTGATGACGATGTTGATGCTGATTAAGGGATGCACCTTGCTCTGTGACGTCATAGGGCCTCGTGTCCAGAGCGCGCGTTGCCCGCGCGCTAATTGGCGGAACCGGAGCCTAAATATAGCCACTAATTACACTCTCCAACTCTCTCCCTCCCTCCCTCCCTTTTTTACCATCAGAGGAAACAGGAAGATGCTTGATGTAGTCGGCACTTTGCTTCGTTCATCATTTCGGGTTTTTTTTCAATGCTTTGCTTTATGTAACCCTCCTCCTCTTTTCAAATTAAATATTTCACGCTCTGCTCTCCTTACCCCTTCCCTCTCTCTCTACCCCCTCCTCTCACTACTCTCTCTATGTCCCCCCTGTTTTCTCCCTCTCTCTCTCTCCATCTCTCACCCTCCACCTCCCCAATCCTCCTTTCCTCTAACTCTCCCTCCCTCTCTCGCTGTTCCTCCCTCCCTCTCTCTCATCTCTTGCCCAATAATCCCTTCCTCTGCTCTCCCTCCCTCCCTCTCGTTTCCTCCTTCTCCATCTCTCTCCCACTCTCCCCCCTCCCCTATCTTCAATTGCTCCCTCCCCTCTCGCCCACTCTCTAGCTCCCCCCACCCACCCACCCTCTCCCCCCACCCACCCACCCTCTCCCCCCACCCACCCACCCTCTCCCCCCACCCACCCAAACCTCTCCCCCCACCCACCCAAACCTCTCCCCCCACCCACCCAAACCTCTCCCCCCACCCACCGAAACCTCTCCCCCCACCCACCCAACCTCTCCCCCCACCCACCCAACCTCTCCCCCCACCCACCCAATCTCTCCCCCCACCCACCCAACCTCTCCCCCCACCCACCCACCCTCTCCCCCCAACCACCCAACCTCTCCCCCCACCCACCCTCTCCCCCCACCCACCCAACCTCTCCCCCCACCCACCCTCTCACCCCACCCACCCACCCTCTCCCCCCACCCACCCAACCTCTCCCCCCACCCACCCTCTCCCCCCACCCACCCAACCTCTCCCCCCACCCACCCACCCACCCTCTCCCCCTACCCTCTCTCTCTCCATCGCATTTCCTCTCTACCCCCCCCCATCCCCCTCCTATCGCCCCCCCCTCCCCTCCATCTATCCCTCCTCTTCCCTCCATCCCCTCTCTCCCTCGCACCAGGTAACTCATCGAGAGCTGCTGCCTCCCACTGTGACTACCTGGGTTCGATTCCCGCTCACAAAACCACATGTACAAAGATCCCCCGGGTAGCCTCCACAGGCTGATTTAGGGGCAAGTGCTGGAAGCGAGTGGCCAACACCACACGCACAACCAACAACAACAACAATAACTACAAACAAACAGCCACTAATTGCGGTTACGTCACCACGGCGCTTGTACCAGGCTATGTGCACGTTAAGGCCACGTTAAGTGTCAAACGCCCGCTGGCAGGAGGTCACGGGGCAGACCCAAGTGCCACGGGTCGACTGACTGAGATGACTGGCCGATGCACAGCCTGTGCCCCCTACTGTGCCAACCTGTTGTGCTTTAGCCACCCGGCACTCCGCTCGTTGTTGTGAGCGTCGCTCCTCCGCCCTCCGTTGTTGTTGTTGGAGGGCGACTACCTCCAACTGCCCAGCAGCGTCCTTCACGAGCCTCCTCCACAGAGGCCGATCTTGACACCGCTGGTACCAGTCATCGGCAAGTCCACTCAGCTCCACGTCCTCCCGTACCACATCACTCCATCTCTTCTCTAGCCCCGTGTCGCGCCCGTTCAGACACACACACACACATGCACACACAGACGCACAGACACACGCACAGGCAGGCACGAGAGGTGTGCTCCAGATTTTCTCGGTTAACCCCGTAACCGACAACCAGGCCGAGACAAGAAATATTTCGGAAGATCCCAAAATATTTTTTTGTTGTTGCTGTTGTTGAAGAATTCATTCCCAATGATGGAAGTGCGCGTTTGTTTTCCCGCCAAAAAAAGAAAAATCTGTGGTCCAGTGACGTCTTTTTACGCGCGCCAAAAAAAAACGGTGGCACGTGGAGTCCAGTGACGTAATTTTTTATCCCGTCAAAAAATAAAATTCGTGGCACGTCGAGTCCAGTGACGTCTTTTTATGAGCAACAAAAAAAAACGGTGGCACGTGGAGTCCAGTGACGTAAAACAAATGCCCGCCAAAAAAATGTCGGTGTCACGTGACGTCCAGTGACGTCACTTTCGTTGGCGGCCAGAGGCACGTGGGGGCGTGCAAACCGACCAGCGGCCAAACGATCTTAAGATCTTCACAAAGGTATAAAAAAAAATAAGATTACATTTTACCCTTTGTGACAAATAAACAGGTAGATTCATTTTGCAAGGCACCAAGTACTGCTTTAACCACGCACACAGCACTTGTGGTGAACATGCAAACAGACATTGCCCCGATAATAAATGTGCATTGTCTTTGAAACTGATGGGCCTACACCAGAGACAACAGCCTTCTTTGTACCCTGATCTCACTACCAGTGCCAGACCAGAGACTAACGCCAAACGGCGAACAGCACAAGGACCATGCCGTATATTACCAGATTTTAGTTAGCATGTTCACCACAAGTACTGTGTGTGGTAAATGCAGACTTGAATCCTTGCCAAATGTATATACTTTGTGTTTGAACATCTTAACACAGCTCGTGTTTTATTCCCAGAAAGGGCAAAACCTATTCTCATTTTTTCAAACTTTGATGCTGGCAACAACAAAAAAGGTCCGATGATATATTCACAAAGTTTCCAGGATAACCAAAAAAATACATGATGCAAAGACAAAGGTTCCCAGTGTAGCCCAACACAGCCTGTTTGGGGCAAGTGCTGTTACCGGGTACCTATGAAGGCTGGCACGGCGCACGAGCGGGTGGGTGACCAGCACCACGCCGGGCCGAATTTGACGCCGAGTTGACCTAGAGGAGGCCCAGAGCCGGTTCAAATCATCGTCGCTCATGTCCTGTAGCCGGGTTCGTGGCGCAGGGCGTCGCTAACCGCTACACTAAGTACACTAAGTACACACATACATACGTGTACACACACCCAGGCGTGCACACAAAGACAAAGACCCCCCGTATAGCTTTAACAGATTTGCGGCAAGTGCTGTTAGTGAGCACTTATGAAGAGCCGGCACGGCACACGAAGGGGTGGGTGGCCAGCATCACGCCAGACCGCCTTTGTCTTCCCCAGTGACGATGTTTACACACCGCACCAGGTACTCATTTGAGGCTGAGTCGACCTAGGGAATGCCCAGGACCGGTTCAATTAATCGTCACTGGGTGTTGGCCGTGAGCGGGAATCGAACTCGTGCCGCCGGGTTTCTTCGCGCAGCGCGCTAACCGCTACACTACCACACCCACGCGTACACACACACACACACGCCTACACACACACACGTGCACACACTTACACATACGTGCACACACTTACACACACGTGCACACACTTGTACACACGTGCACACACTTGTACACACTTGTACACACGTGCACGCACACTGGCATTGCGCCCACAGCCGCCTCTCTGTGGCTGCAACAGAAGCCATGTGGAGCGAGCCGCAGCCATAGGTCGTCCTCACCCCCCCGCCCCCACCGCTTCACCCTCCAGGCACACCACTACACGCCCCCCACACACACTCACCGCTCAGCCCGATACGCTTGCCACACTCACCACTACACCCCCCCCCCCACACACTCATCCCGATACCCACACACTCACCACCACACTCACCACTGAACTCAATACCCCACACACACACACACAACCCCCCCCAATCCCCCCAACCCACAGCGCTTAGAAGTTAAACCACAAGGCACGGGCGCGCATTCTACCCCCACCCCTCGCTTCACCAGCAGCATCATCAGCATCTTCACGATGACTAATTCATCATCAGCATCATCAGCATATTCATGATGACCAATTCATCATCAGCATCATCGGAATGACCATCACCACCAAGCAACAGAATCAGCATCCTCAGCATCTTCATGATGACTAATTCATCATCAGCATCTTCATGATAACTGATTCATCATCAGCAGCATCATCATCAGCATCTTCATGATGACTAATCCATCATCAGCGTCATCAGAATGACCATCACCACTAAGCAGCAGAATCAGCATCATTGTCCGATGACGCAATCATCATCATCAAATGGCCCCAATGATCCATCATCGTCGTCATCATCGTCGTCATCATCGTCGTCATCATCGTCGTCATCATCGTCACGTCCGGAGCCCCAGGGACAGAGGACGCCGCGTGCCGGCATCGTCACGAGGCGGTGGAAGGGCAGAATGAGCGGGAAGTGGTGGTGGTGGTGGTGGTGGAAGTGGTGGAACTGGTGGTGGAAGTGGAGGTGGAGGTGGTGGTGGAAGTGGTGGAAGTGGTGGTGGAAGTGGTGGAAGTGGTGGAAGTGGTGGTGGAAGTGGTGGTGGTAGTGGTGCTGGTGGTGGAAGTGGTGGTGGAGGTGGTGGAAGTGGTAGTGGAAGTGGTGGTGGTGATGGAGGTGGTGGTGGAAGTGGTGGTGGAGGTGGTGGTGTAAGTGGTGGTGAAGGTGGTGGTGGTGGTGGTGTAAGTGGAGGTGGTGGTGGAAGTGGTGGTGGAGGTGGTGGTGGTGGAAGTGGTGGTGGAAGTGGTGGTGGTGGAAGTGGTGGTGGTGGAAGTGGTGGTGGTGGAAGTGGTGGTGGTGGAAGTGGTGATGGAGGTGGCGGTGATGGAGGTGGCGATGATGGAGGTGGCGATGATGGAGGTGGCGATGATGGAGGTGGCGATGATGGAGGTGGCGATGATGGAGGTGGCGATGATGGAGGTGGCGATGATGGAGGTGGCGATGATGGAGGTGGCGATGATGGAGGTGGCGATGATGGAGGTGCGATGATGGAGGTGGCGATGATGGAGGTGGTGATGATGGAGGTGGTGATGATGATGGTGATGGAGGTGATGGAGGTGATGATGATGGAGGTGGCGATGATGATGATGATGATGGAGGTGGCGATGACGATGATGGAGGTGGCGATGATGGAGGTGGCGATGATGGAGGTGGCGATGGAGGTGGCGATGATGGAGGTGGCGATGATGGAGGTGGCGATGATGGAGGTGGCGATGATGGAGGTGGCGATGATGGAGGTGGCGATGATGGAGGTGGCGATGATGGAGGTGGCGATGATGGAGGTGGCGATGATGGAGGTGGTGATGATGGTGATGGAGGTGATGATGATGGAGGTGGCGATGATGATGGAGGTGGCGATGATGATGATGATGGAGGTGGCGATGATGGAGGTGGCGATGATGGAGGTGGCGATGATGGAGGTGGCGATGATGGAGGCGGCGATGATGGAGGCGACGATGATGGAGGCGGCGATGATGGAGGCGGCGATGATGGAGGCGGCGATGATGGAGGTGGCGATGATGGCGGTGGCGGTGGTAATGATGATGTAGCAGGTGCCGGGACGCGTGACTCCATTATTGGAGAGTGCACGCGATCACCGTGCACTCTCCAACAAGTAAGTGGGAGAGAGACGACAGAGGAGCGGGCAGGAGTCGATGTCACCACGTCCCCTCGACGTGGCCACGAGAGGACACGCGGGGGACCGTTCCACAACGCACAAAGCTCCCCCGCGTAGCCTCGACAGACTGTTGGGGCAAGCGCTGTTAGCGAGTAGCAGCGCCTACGAAGGCCGGCACGGCTACTCAACGATGGGAATGCGGCCACCACCACCACCACCATCACGCCCGGCCGCCTTCATCTCCTGTTGCGGCGATGTTTACGCATCGCGCCAGGGGAAATCTAACTCAGGCCGCCGGGTTCGTAGCGGTTTAGCTCGTTTCACGGTCGCGCGCGCGAGACATGACCTGGGATAGAACTTCAACCGTGGGGGACGGGAGCGAGTATGTGGAGGGTGACTCGAGGGAGGATGGACGCGGGGAGAGGTGGACAACTGGAGGACGACACGGAGGGAGGAGACAAAGGGCGACCGAGCGATGTCCACTCGTGACGCACGGGTAGTCGCTCGCTCTCGTGGAGAGAGGACGACTCAGAGAGAGGGGGCGACTCAGAGAGAGAGAACGACTCGGAGAGAGAACGACTCAGAGAGAGAGAGAACGACGCAAGAGAGAGAAGGGGGGACGACTCCGAGAGGGGACGACTCAAATAGAGGACGACTCAGAGAGAGAGAAGACGACTCAGAGAGAAAGGACGACTCAGCAGCATGAGCCACGCGCGCGTGAAGAGCCGACGCTACTGGGCAATCACCCAGGCTGAGGTCCTCTATATATCATCGTCGTCGTTGTCATCATCATCGTCGTCATCGTCGTCGTCATCGTGGTCGTCGTCGTCATCATCGTCGTCGTCGTCATCATCGTCGTCGTCATCATCGTCGTCGTCATCATCGTCGTCATCATCATCAAGGTGTCATCATCATCAAGGTGTCATCATCATCGTCGTCATCATCAAGATGTCATCATCATCGTTGTCATCATCATCAAGGTGTCATCATCATCAAGGTGTCATCATCATCGTCATCATCATCATCAAGGTGTCATCATCATCGTCGTCATCATCATCATCATCAAGGTGTCATCATCATCGTGTCATCATTATCGTCGTCATCATCATCAAGGTGTCATCATCATCGTTATCATCGTCAAGGTGTCATCATCATCGTCGTCTTCATCATCAAGGTGTCATCGTCATCATCATCAAGGTGTCATCATCATCGTCATCATCATCAAGGTGTCATCATCATCATCGTCGTCATCATCAAGGTGTCATCATCATCGTCGTCATCATCAAGGTGGCATCATCATCATCGTCGTCGTCAGCGTAAAGGTGTCATCATCATCAAGGTGTCATCATCGTCGTCGTCATCATCAAGGTGTCATCATCATCGTCGTCAAGGTGTCACTATCATCATCGTCGTCATCAAGGTGTCATCATCATCGTCGTCATCGTCAAGGTGTCATCATCATCGTCAAGGTGTCATCATCATCGTCATCATCAAGGTGTCATCATCATCATCATCAAGGTGTCATCATCATCATCGTCATCATCAAGGTGTCATCATCATCGTCGTCATCATCAAGGTGTCATCATTATCGTCGTCATCATCATCAAGGTGTCATCATCATCATCATCATCGTCGTCATCATCATCAAGGTGTTATCGGGTAATTAACGAGCGCATTCACACGCATGCGGGAGGGGTAGATGAACGAGCGAACCGCGGGACCCGTGACAAACAAACGGAAAACCCGCGCAGGTACCACTCCAAGACTCGCCGAGCAGAGGAAGGGAGAGAGAGCGAGAGCGAGAGACGTGGGGAGAGAGAGAGAGAGCGAGAGACGTGGGGAGAGAGAGAGAGCGGGAGACGTGGGCACAGAGAGAGAGCGAGAGACGTGGGCACAGAGATAGAGAGAGACGTGGGCACAGAGAGAGCGAGAGACGTGGGCACAGAGAGAGAGAGCGAGAGACGTGGACACAGAGAGAGCGGGAGACATGGGCACAGAGAGAGAGAGACGTGGACACAGAGAGACAGAGAGACGTAGACACAGAGAGAGCGAGATACGTGGGCACAGAGAGAGCGAGAGACGTGGGCACAGAGAGAGAGAGCGAGAGACGTGGACACAGAGAGAGAGAGACGTGGGCACAGAGAGAGAGAGAGACGTGGGCACAGAGAGAGAGAGCGAGAGACGTGGACACAGAGAGAGAGAGACGTGGACACAGAGAGAGAGAGAGAGAGACAGAGAGACGTAGACACAGATAGAGAGAGACGTGGGCACAGAGAGAGCGGGAGACGTGGACACAGAGATAGAGAGAGACGTGGGCACAGAGAGAGCGAGAGACGTGGGCACAGAGAGAGCGGGAGACGTGGACAGAGAGAGAGAGACGTGGACACAGAGCGAGAGACGTGGACACAGAGAGAGCGAGAGACGTGGGCACAGAGAGAGCGAGAGACGTGGACACAGAGAGCGGGAGACGTGGACACAGAGAGCGGGAGACGTGGACACAGAGAGCGGGAGACGTGGACAGAGAGAGCGAGAGACGTGGGCACAGAGAGAGACGTGGGAGACGTGGACACAGAGAGCGGGAGACGTGGGCACAGAGAGAGCGAGAGACGTGGACACAGAGAGAGAGAGAGACGTGGACACAGAGAGCGGGAGAGACGTGGACACAGCGGGAGACGTGGACACAGCGGGAGACGTGGACACAGAGAGAGCGAGAGACGTGGACACAGAGAGCGAGAGACGTGGACGCAGAGAGAGCGAGAGACGTGGACACAGAGAGCGAGAGACGTGGACGCAGAGAGAGCGGGAGACGTGGACACAGAGAGCGGGAGACGTGGACACAGAGAGCGGGAGACGTGGACACAGAGAGAGAGAGCGACGTGGACACAGAGAGGGAGAGACGTAGACACAGAGAGAGACGTGGGCACAGAGAGAGCGAGAGCCGTGGACAGAGAGAGCGAGAGACGTGGACAGAGAGAGAGCGAGAGACGTGGACAGAGAGAGAGAGAGACGTGGACACAGATAGAGTGAGACGTGGACACAGAGAGAGAGACGTGGACACAGAGAGAGCGAGAGACGTGGACACAGAGAGAGCGAGAGACGTGGGCACAGAGAGAGAGAGACGTGGGCACAGAGAGAGCGAGAGACGTGGGCACAGAGAGAGAGAGACGTGGACACAGAGAGAGACGTGGACACAGAGAGAGAGAGCGAGAGACGTGGGCACAGACAGAGAGAGAGACGTGGACACAGAGAGAGCGAGAGACGTGTGGAGAGAGAGGGGTGGGAGGAGGGAGACGTGGTGAGAGAGCGAGCCAGGAGAGAGCGAGGGAGGGAGGGAGAGTTTCCTTCCTCTCACCTTTACTGCGGCGCCCATGGCAGGAGCTGGAGAGACGAGAGGTGTCCCCCAACGGAATCACATCACCACCACCACCACCATCATCATCGCCATCACCACCACCACCATCATCATCGTCGTCGTCGTCGTCGTCCCACTTCGAGACCGGCCCATGCTCGTCCCGGCCGGGAGGCCTCCCCGCAGCCGCCACTCCCTTCCCACGAAGCTCGCGACCCCCCCTCTTCCTCCTCTCTTCCTCCTCCTCTCCTCCTCCTCTCTTCCTCGCCTCTCTCCTCCTCCTCTAGCTCAGTCCGCACGCTCTGCAAGGACGTTGCAATTCGCCCCCCTCCTCCTCCTCCTGCACCACTCTCAAACTAACCTGCTGCTGCTGCTGGGGGTGGTGTTCCCCTCTTGCCCTCTCTCTCGTCTCTCTCCTCCACTCTCTCTCCTCCTCTCTCTCCTCCTCTCTCCTCTCTCCTCCTCCTCTCTCCTCCTCCTCCTCTCTCCTCCTCCTCCTCTCTCCTCCTCTCTCCTCCTCCTCCTCTCTCCTCCTCCTCTCTCCTCCTCCTCCTCTCTCCTCCTCCTCTCTCCTCCTCCTCTCTCCTCCTCCTCTCTCCTCCTCCTCTCTCCTCCTCCTCTCTCCTCCTCCTCTCTCCTCCTCTCTCCTCCTCCTCTCTCCTCCTCTCCTCTCTTCCTCTCTCTCCACTTCCTCTCGCTCAGTCCGCACGCTCACGGCAGAACGTGGCAATTCGCTTCCTCGGCTCTCCTCCACAGCCGCAGCAGCCGCAAGGGGCACGGGAACTTCGTGGTTCTACTTCGTGGTTCTAATTGGGAGCGCTCAGCATTGGCGCGGCCCCTGCCACCGCAGCTGCTGCTGCTGATGATGATGATGTTGCTGATGATGATGTTGCTGATGATGATGCTGATGTTGCTGATGATGATGTTGTTGCAGCTTCTTCTGTTGCGCTTGCTGATGCTGCTGCTGATGATGCTGCTGCTACTGCTGATGATGATGATGTTGCTGATGATAATGATGTTGCTGATGATGATGCTGATGATGATGCTGCTGATGATGTTGTTGCAGCTTCTTCTGTTGCGCTTGCTGCTACTGCTGCTGATGATGATGCTGCTGCTGATGATGATGCTGCTGATGATGATGCTGCTGATGATGCTACTACTGCTGATGATGATGTTGCTGATGATGATGATGTTGCTGCTGATGATGATGTTGCTGATGATGATGATGCTGATGATGATGTTGTTGCAGCTTCTTCTGTTGCGCTTGCTGCTACTGCTGCTGATGATGATGCTGCTACTGCTGATGATGTTGCTGCTGCTGATGATGTTGCTGCTGATGATGATGTTGCTGCTGCTGATGTTGCTGATGATGATGTTGCTGCTGCTGATGATGATGCTGCTGCTGATGATGATGTTGCTGCTGATGTGCAGCTTCTTCTGTTGCACTTGCTGCTGATGATGATGATGTTGCTGCTGATGATGCTGCTGCTGATGATGTTGCTGTTGATGATGATGCTGCTGTTGATGATGTTGTCGCTGCAGCTTCTTGTTCTGTTGCACTTGTGCTGATGATGATGGTGTTGTTGTTGTTGTTGCTGCTGCTGCTGTTGATGATGTTGTTGTTGTTGTTGTAGCTGCTCCCCGATGTCTCTTGCCGACGCCGATGATGACGACGATGTTGTTGTTGACGACGTTGTTGTTGTTGTTGCTGCTGCTACAGGCCACGCGTTCCTTGCGCAATCTGAAGAGGATCGAAGTCTCAATGAGTCGCTTCGCACTTCGTCACATTCAACAACAAACGCCGACGGGACCTTTGGGGATACTGCTGATGATGATGCTGATTATGATGACGACGATGTCGACACTGCTGCTGCTGATGATGATGCTGCTGATGATCATAATGACTATGCCGCTAGCTACTGCTGCTGCTGATGATTGTAATGATGATGATTGTGATAATTGTGATGATGATTGTGATGATGATGATGATTGTGATGATGGTGGAGGCACGATGGCGCTAGAGGCAGGTTTGTCAGGCACGGGGAGGAGATACTGGATGGAGTGTGCCGTGCCGTGCCGTGGTGTACCCGTGCCGTGCCGTGGTGTACCCGTGCCGTGGTGTACCCGTGCCGTGGTGTACCCGTGCCGTGGTGTACCCGTGCCGTGGTGTACCCGTGCCGTGGTGTACCCGTGCCGTGGTGTACCCGTGCCGTGGTGTACCCGTGCCGTGGTGTACCCGTGCCGTGGTGTACCCGTGCCGTGGTGTACCCGTGCCGTGGTGTACCCGTGCCGTGGTGTACCCGTGCCGTGCCGTGGTGTACCCGTGCCGTGCCGTGGTGTACCCGTGCCGTGCCGTGGTGTACCCGTGCCCGTGGTGTACCCGTGCCGTGGTGTACACGTGCCGTGGTGTACCCGTGCCGTGGTGTACCCGTGCCGTGGTGTACCCGTGCCGTGGTGTACCCGTGCCGTGGTGTACCCGTGCCGTGGTGTACCCGTGCCGTGGTGTACCCGTGCCGTGGTGTACCCGTGCCGCTTGCCGGTAGCGGCGCTGCGCGCGTCTCGAGATGCCGCGCCGAGTGAGCGCGGAGTGGCGCGCGGGGCCGATTTTATCCGGGGGCTCCGCGGGGGAGAGGGGGGGAATGGGGGGAGGAGAGCGGGCAGGGGGATTGGGGGGAGGGGTGAGTCACGGGCGCGCGCGCGAGGGGCAGGGAGGCGCGCGAGCTTCCTCTTAACGCAGAGATACACACAGAGATAGAGATAGACACAGAGATAGACACAGAGATAGAGATACACATAGAGATACACACAGAGATAGATACACACAGAGATACACACAGAGATAGAGATACACACAGAGATACACACAGAGATAGATACACACAGAGATACACACAGAGATAGAGATAGACACAGAGATAGAGATACACATAGAGATACACACAGAGATACACACAGAGATAGAGATAGACACAGAGATAGAGATACACACAGGGATACACACAGAGATAGAGATACACATAGAGATACACACAGAGATACACAGAGATAGAGATACACACAGAGATAGAGATACACACAGAGATAGAGATACACACAGAGATACACACAGAGACAGAGATACACACAGAGATACACACAGAGATAGAGATACACACAGAGATAGAGATACACACAGAGATAGAGATACACACAGAGATACACACAGAGACAGAGATACACACAGATATACACACAGAGATACACACAGAGACAGAGATACACACAGAGATACACACAGAGATAGAGATACACACAAAGATACACACAGAGATAGAGATACACACAGAGATACACACAGAGATAGAGATACACACAGAGATACACACAGAGATAGAGATAGACACAGAGATAGAGATACACACAGAGATACACACAGAGATACACACAGAGATAGAGATAGACACAGATAGAGATACACAGAGCGATACACACAGAGATAGAGATACACACAGAGATACACACAGAGATAGAGATACACACAGAGATACACGCAGAGATAGAGATACACACAGAGATACACACAGAGATACACAGAGAGATAGAGATACACACAGAGACAGAGATACACACAGAGATACACACAGAGATATAGATACACGCAGAGATAGAGATATACACAGAGATACACACAGAGATACACACAGAGATACACACAGAGATACACACAGAGATAGAGATACACATAGAGATACACACAGAGATAGAGATACACAGAGATACACGCAGAGATACACACAGAGATAGAGATACACACAGAGATACACACAGAGATACACGCAGAGATAGAGATACACACAGAGATACACACAGAGATACACAGAGAGATAGAGATACACACAGAGACAGAGATACACACAGA
Organism: Petromyzon marinus; assembly: GCF_048934315.1. NCBI lineage: Eukaryota > Metazoa > Chordata > Hyperoartia > Petromyzontiformes > Petromyzontidae > Petromyzon > Petromyzon marinus. Next base: position 4,202,374 of record NC_133731.1, on the reverse strand, counting down.
GATACACACAGAGATATAGATACACGCAGAGATAGAGATATACACAGAGATACACACAGAGATAGAGATACACACAGAGATACACACAGAGATACACACAGAGATAGAGATACACATAGAGATACACACAGAGATAGAGATACACAGAGATACACGCAGAGATACACACAGAGATAGAGATACACACAGAGATACACACAGAGATACACGCAGAGATAGAGATACACACAGAGATAGAGATACACATAGAGATACACACAGAGATGGAGATACACATAGAGATACACACATCTCTATGTGTATCTCTATCTCTGTGTCTATCTCTATCTCTGTGTGTATCTCTGTGTGTATCAGAGATAGAGATACACAGAGATACACACAGAGATACATACAGAGATAGAGATACACACAGAGATACACACAGAGATAGAGATGCACACAGAGATACACACAGAGATAGAGATACACACAGAGATGGAGATACACATAGAGATACACACATCTCTATGTGTATCTCTATCTCTGTGTCTATCTCTGTGTGTATCTCTGTGTGTATCAGAGATAGAGATACACAGAGATACACACAGAGATAGAGATACACACAGAGATACACACAGAGATAGAGATACACACAGAGATAGAGATACACACAGAGATAGAGATACACACAGAGATAGAGATACACAGACAGAGATACGCACACAAATAAACACAAAGACAAAGATCCCCTGTATAGTCTTAACAGACTGTAGGGGCAAGTGCTGTCAGCGAGTAGCACCTATGAAGGTCGGAACAGCACACGAGGGGGTTAGTGGCCAACACCACGTCCGGCCGCCTTTGTCTCCCCTAGTGGCGATGCTTACTACACACCGCACCAGGTACTAATTTGAGGCTGAGTCGACCTAGGGAAGGCAAAGGACCGGTTCAGATCATCGTCACAGATACAGATAAACACACACAGATGCACATAGTGACAAAGATCCCCCGTATAGCCTTAACAGACTGTAGGGGCAAGTGCTGTTAGCGAGCACCTATGAAGGCCAGAACGGTACACGAAGGGGTGGGTGGCCAGCACCACGCCCGACCGCCTTTGTCTCCCTAGTGGCAATGTTTACACACCGCACCAGGTACTCATTTGAGGCTGAGTCGACCTAGGGGAGGCCCGGGACCGGTTCAGATAATTGTCACTGGTGTTGGCCGTGAGCGGGAATCGAACCCGGGTCGCTAGGTTCATAGCGCAGCGCGCTAACCGCTACACTATCGCTCCCCACACATAGTGACACACAGATACGCACACACACACACAGATACGCACACACACACACAGATACGCACACACACACACAGATACACACAGTGACACGTAGATATGCACACACAGAGAAACACACACACGCACGCACACAGAGATGCACACACAGAGATCTAACGCACACAGATGCAGCCTACACGAGCTATTGAAGTGTTCGAGGCGCGCACAGTGGGATGATTGTAGCGAGCAACAGTGCAAGGCCACCTTTGTCTCTCTAAGGCTGAGTCGACCTAGGCGTGGCCCAGACCCTGGTCAAACACACTGTGTAACAAGCACATTTTTTTTTGTCCCTGGGTAGTAAGTATTACTTCCTAATTGCTTATGCCTCAAAAGTGCAGAAAGTGGCTATTATTCCCCACAAACTTCGCTTTTGTGACGAGGGCATTGATATTTTGAAATGTAGCTATTTTCAATGAGAAAAGGGTGCGGAATTTGTGTCATTCCTTCACGTTAAGTCCCTGGTCATAAAAGCAAAGATTGCGGGGAACAAAAAGCCATTTTCTATACTTTTCAGGCATAAGCAATAAACAAAAATATAAAAACACTGAATACCCAGGAACAAAAATGCGTGGTACATAGTGTCAGTAATATTTACTTTGGCGCCCGATGTTAGCTGTGGCCGTCGAAATCGAAGGCTCCCCCCCCACCCCGCCCCCCCCCCCCGTTTTGTATCCACCCTTAATTTGGATATATTTTTTGTAAACAAAAAAATTAAATCATCATCATCATCATCGCCAGCCATGGTCAATCCACTGCTGGATGAAGGCCGCCGAGCCGCCTCCACCTCTCGCGATCCTGCGAAGTAACAAATCCAGAATCGGTAATTTCTACTTGCAGGAGGAATCCGATGAGCTATGAAGCTCTTGTCTGTTTGTTTTTCCTACGACAGATGTCCAGTAGGGGGCACGAACTTGCGCATTAACTCGACCTCGCTATCGCTCCGTCTCCTACACGCTGCCCCCCCCCCCCCCACCAGACGCACGCACGTTCCATCCCTTAGCTGCTGTTCCATTGTTAGTCTCGACCATCCTCAATCATCATCAACATCCCTCCTGGCCGGGACGCGTCCTGCCCAGGCTCCACTCGAACCCACGCGGGTTCTCGAGTCCACGTGTTCCTCTCCGGGTGCCACCGTCATCGTGGTCGATCCACTGCTCGATGAAGATCAACGTGAGGGTGCGTGTGTTCTCTCGTTCACGTGAATGAAAAATAACATCAAACGCATTCGTCAACACTGTAAATGACAGACGACGTGCCCGAAACGTCGCCAATCATATAGACGGAACATCAAACACAGTGCTGCTGCTGTTGTTGACGATGACACGGGTCGCTTTGAATTGTCAACCGAGACGCGTAAAGACAAAGATCCCCCGTGTAGCCTTTAGCAGACTGTTGGAGCAAGGGAGTAGCAGCGCCTATGCAGGCCGGCACGGTGACGCTGACGACACATCGCCATCATCATCAGGTTACTCATTCGAGGCTGAGTCGACCTAGGGAGGCCCAGGTAATCGCCGGTATCGTAGCGCGGTGCCCGTTCCACACTCACAACAACACACAACAAAGGCAAAGATCCCCCGTGTAGCCTGCAACAGACTGTAGGGGCAAGTGCTGCGAGCGAGCACCTATGAAGGCCGGAACGATAAACGAGGGGGTGGGTGGCCAGCACCACGCCCGACCGCCTTTGTCTCCCCAATGGCAATATTTACACACCGCACCAGGTACTCATTTGAGGCTGAGTCGACCTAGGGGAGGCCCAGGACCGGTTCAGATAAGATAATCTAACACCGGTGTTGGCCCTGAGCGGGAATCGAACCCGGGTGAGCAGGTTCGTAGCGCAGCGCGCTAACCGCTGCGCCACCTCTCCGCTTGACACACACACGCACACGCGCACACACACACACACAATCACTCGCATGTATAATGTATGATCTGCGGCTAGCTACGCGGTACAGATTGTGTGCTGTGTTTGTCGTTGTGTTGTGAGAGAGCGAGAGAGCGCGTTACGTAACAATCTGCTGGCGGGAGTAGCCCTGGAAGGAGTCTGAGCGCTCATCTCGAGCGAGTTGGCAAAACCTCATTAAAACCTAGGCCGCGTGGTAGAAGCAATGATCAATTTTAAAAAAATAGTATATAGGGGCCGTCCATAAATGACGTCATGCGATTTTGGACGATTTTCTAACCCCCCCCCCTCGTCACACAAAGTCAGACCCCCCACCCCCTCAAATATGACGTCACAAAGCACTGACCCCCCCCCCTCTGCCCCCCAAAACCATATTTCCATTTTGAAAATAAACCATGCTTCAAATCGCTTTAAACTATCGTCATTGTCGTGCGTGTTTAATGTGGCGCTGCACTCTGATGTTGTAAGAGTGTTGTTATAACAATTATATATTTATTTAAAGTTGCGCATTTTCACGTGACGTCACATTTCTCAAACTCCCCCCTCCTCGTCACACATCGTCACAAATGTCTGACCCCCCCCCCCAGGTGCGTGACGTCATTTATGGACGGCCCCATAGCCTATTAGCGAGTGGCATCACTCGCTATGAAGGCCGGCACGGCACACGAGGGGGTGGGGTGGCCAGCACCCACGCCCGGCCGCCTTTGTCTCCCTAGGCGCGATGTTCACTACACACAGCACCGGGTGCTCATTTGAGGCTGAGTCGACCTAGAGGGGGGGGGGGGCAGAACCGGTTCAGATAATCGTGTTGGCCGTGAGCGGGAATCGAACCCTGGTGGCCGGGTTCATAGCGCAGCAGCGTAGCGCTAACCGCTGCACCACCGCTCCCCACGCGCACACATACACAAAGACAAAGGTCCCCCGTATAGCCTTCAACGGGCTGTTTTGGGGGGCAAGTGCTGTTCGCGAGTTAACGCCGGCACGGCGCACGAGGGCTTGGGTGGCCAGCGCCATGCCCGGCCGCCTTTGTCTCCCCGCGTGGCGATGTTTGTACTCAATTCAGGCCGAGTCGACCTAGGGGAGGGAAGATCGTCATTGGCGTCGGTGGCCGTGAGCGGGAACCGCACAGCCTACCCCCATGAGGCTGCGCACACGCACACAGCTGTAGCAGCTGTAGCTGCTGTATGTGCAGTAGCGGCAGCTGTATCTGCAGTAGCAGCAGCTGTAGCTGCATTTGCAGCTGCAATAGCTCTATCTGCAGCAGCATTTTCTACAGCAGCAGCAGCAGCTGTATCTGCAGCTGTAGCTGCTACAGCTGTACCTGCAGAATTATCTGTAGCTGCTACAGCTGTACCTGTAGCAGCAGCTGTATCTGCAGGAGCAGCTGTAGCTTTCGCATGTGTAGATGTATCTGCAGCAGCAGCTGTATCTGCAGCAGCTGTTACTGTATCCGCAGCAGTAGCAGCTA
>NC_133731.1:4182810-4197594 GCF_048934315.1 Petromyzon marinus | reverse complement strand
GACCCCTTGATAACATCGTGGTAGATGCCACGCACGAGCTTCATCCGCACTGCGATTATCCCAAACGGTTCTGGGGTGTCCCCTAGGTCGACTCAGCCTCAAATGAGTACCTGGTGCTGTGTGCAGTAAACAGACACAGAGACAGACACAGAGACAGACACATAGATAGACACAGAAATAGACACAGATATAGACACAGAGATAAATACAGAGAGATAGACATGCAGAGATAGACACAGAGATAAATACAGAGAGATAGACACGCAGAGATAGACACAGAGTTTGACACAGAGATAAATACAGAGAGATAGACACACAGAGATAGACACAGAGATATAGACACAGAGATATAGACAGAGACAGACACAGAGATAAATACAGAGTGATAGACACGCAGAGATAGACACAGAGATAGACACAGAGATAAATACAGAAAGATAGACACAGAGAGATATAGACACACAGATATAGACACAGAGATAGACACAGAGATAAATACAGAGAGATAGACACAGAGAGATATAGATACAGAGATAAATACAGAGAGATAGACACAGAGATAGACACAGAGATAGACACAGAGAGATATAGACAGAGATAAATACAGAGAGATATACACAGAGAGATATAGACACACAGAGATAGACACAGAGATAGACAGAGAGATAGACACAGAGAGATATAGACACACAGAGATAGACACGCAGAGATAGACACAGAGAGATATAGACACATATATAAATACAGAGAGATAGACACAGAGATAGACACAGAGAGATTAAATACAGAGATAGACACAGAGAGATAAATACAGAGATAGACACAGAGAGATATAGACACACAGAGATAGACACAGAGAGATAAATACAGAGAGATAGACACAGAGACAGACACAGAGATAAATACAGAGAGATAGACACAGAGAGATATAGATACAGAGATAAATACAGAGAGATAGACACAGAGATAGACACAGAGATAGACACAGAGAGATAAATACAGAGAGAGACACAGATAGATAGACACAGAGAGATATAGACACACAGAGATAGACACAGAGATAGACATAGAGATAGACAGATAGATAGAGAGATAGACACAGCTGATTTTCGAAGACGGTCGCCCAAGTTCGATTCCCTATCACGGCCACCCCCAGGTAAAATGAGTGCCTAGTGCGGTGCGAAGTAAACTTCGCCACTGGGGAGACAAAGGCGGCCGGGCTAGGTGCTGACCACCCACCCCCCATCGTGTGCCTCAGTGCCGGCCTTCACTGGTGGTGCTGCTACCCGCACTTGCCCCCAAAACGGCCTGCTGGAAAGAGCACCAGCGGGCGATCTTCGCCTCCGTCTTGTGGACCCGCGATTGAATTCTCTCCCCACTCAAGATTTTTGAAGCTTCCGTGACTGCGGTGATCCACTCTCTCCGTGGTCTTTCGGCGAAAGTCGCGCAGCAGGTGGAAACATAAAACAAATCACGACGTTTCGATCGCAACAGGTTGGGGAAACCACAGCAAGAAAATAGTTGTTGTTTTTTTCTTTACTGAAGTGGGAGAGAGATGCGTGGAAAGAGGTTATAGAAGGTAAGAGATGTGGGAGGTGGTGGGGTAGGTGGAGGTGGTGGGGTAGGTGGAGGGGAGCGTTGCGTGGACGCTCGGAGAGAGACGTGAAGCTGGACGGAGGGAATTGACGGGGGCTGGAAGTGGGACTGTGGTTTTCTCTTCCCACTGATCCGCATGGGCTTTACCCCGGGTTCTCCAGGTTGCCCTCGTCCCATTGGCTAAACCCCTCCCCCGCCCTCGCAGCGGGAACATCGTCCGTCGTAGTCCTATGCTGGCGAACGCTTTGGCAGGCACCCCACCGCTGAGAATGAGTCTTGAGACTCAGCGAGCCTCTTACCCTGGGTGACCAAGCGGGGATGGCAGCAGCAGGAGGAGCAGCAGCAGGAGCAGGAGCAGCAGTAGGAGCAGTAGCAGTAGCAGCAGCAGCAGTAGCAGCAGGAGCAGCAGCACTAACAGCAGCAGCAGGAGCAGCAGCACTAACAGCAGCAGCAGGAGGAGCAGCAGGAGCAGCAGCAGTAGCAACAGTAGGAGCAGCAGCACTAACAGCAGCAGCAGGAGGAGGAGCAGCAGCAGGAGCAGCAGTAGGAGCAGCAGCAGGAGCAACAGCAGCAGGAGCAGCAGTAGCACTAACAGCAGCAGGAGGAGCAGCAGGAGCAGTAGCAGGAGCAACAGCAGCAGGAGCAGCAGCAGCACTAACAGCAGCAACAGAGCAGCAGCAGGAGCAACAGCAGCAAGAGCAGCAGCAGCACTAACAGCAACAGCAGCAGGAGCAACAGCAGCAGGAGCAGCAGTAGGAACAGCAGCAGCACTAACAGCAACAGCAGCAGGAGCAGCAGTAGGAACAGCAGCAGCACTAACAGCAACAGCAGCAGTAGGAACAGCAGCAGCACTAACAGCAACAGCAGCAGTAGGAACAGCAGGAGCAGCAGCCGCCGTGACGAGGAGAGGAGCGAGGCTCACGCGCGGCGCTCGTCTTGAGGGTCAGAGTCGTGGCGGTGGCGGCGGCGGTGGCGGCAGAGGCGGTGGTGGCGGCAGAGGCGGTGGTGGCCGTGCCTCCTCCTCCTCCTCCTGCCGTGAGCGGAGGAGTCGTGGTGACCCCGGAGTAGGCGGTCCTCATGGGCAGACTCGTCAGCTGGGCCTGCGAGAGATGTGTACACGGAGATGTACACTCAGAGAGATATAACGTAAAGATTCAGAGAGATGTCACGTAGAGATTCAGAGAGAGAGAGAGATATACACAGAAAGATATTCACAGAGATATGTACACAGACACATACAGAGACATGTACACGTAGAGATACACACCTAGAGATACATACAGAGAGATATACAGAGATACACAGGGAAAGAGGTATATGCAGAGAGATGCACACAGAGATAGACACAGATATAGACACAGCGATAGACTCAGAGATGCAGAGATAGACTCAGAGATACACACGGAGATAGACAGAGAGAAATACACAGCGATACACACATAGATAGACAAAGAGAATAGACTAAGAGATAGATACAGAGATAGACACAGATATATACTCAGAGATACAGAGACAGATACACACAGAGATAGACACAGAGATAGACACAGAGAGATAGACACAGAGAGATAGACACAGAGAGATAGACACAGAGAGATAGACACAGAGATAGACTCAGAGATACAGAGATAGCCAGAGATACAGAGATAGACACAGAGACAGAGATAGACACAGAGAGAGATAGACACAGAGAGATAGACACAGAGAGAGATAGACACAGAGATAGACAGAGATAGACACAGAGAGACAGCGATAGACACAGAGAGAGATAGACACACAGAGATAGACACAGAGATAGACACAGAGATACACAGAGATAGACACAGAGATACACAGATAGACACAGAGAGATAGACACAGAGGGATAGACACAGAGAGATAGACACAGAGATAGACAGAGATACACAGAGAGAGATAGACACAGAGATAGACACAGAGAGAGATAGACACACAGAGATAGACACAGAGAGATAGACACAGTTGCACTTCGAAGCCGGTTACCCGAGTTCTATCCCTGCCACGGCCACCAGCAATAGCAGTGACGATTATCTCTGAACCAGCAGTGACGATTATCTCTGAACCAGCAGTGACGATTATCTCTGAACCAGCAGTGACGATTATACTCTGAACCAGCAGTGACGATTATCTCTGAACCGGTCCTGAGCTCCCACCCCCCAACCTCCCAAGGTCAAATGAGTAGCCGGTGCAGTGTGTAGTAAACATCGCCACTGGGGAGACAAAGGCGGCCGGGAGTGACGCTGGAACACCACCCCCTCGTGTGCCAAAGTGCCGGTAGCCTTCGTAGGTGGTGCTGCTCCCTAACAGCACTTGCCCCGGCCAGCCTGTGAAGGCTACACGGGGGACCTTTGTGCGAATCACGTGGCTCCTGCTGCTGACTGTGCCGAGGGGTCTCGCAACAATACAACGTAAATATCAACATCAACAACAATGACATCATCAACAACATTAACAAAGACATCAACAACAACATGAACTACGGAAAAATCAACATCATCAACATCATTAACAACTACATCAACAACTACTACAACAACATGAACAACATCAACACCATTAACAACTACATTAACACCATTAACAACTACATCAACAACTACTACAACAACAACATGAACAACAACAACTACATCAACAACTACTACAACAACATGAACAACATCAACACCATTAACTACATCAACAACTACTACAACAACATGAACAACATCAACACCATTAACAACTACATCAACACCATTAACAACTACATCAACAACTACTACAACAACAACAACATGAACAACATCAACACCATTAACAACTACATCAACACCATTAACAACTACATCAACAACAACATGAACAACATCAACAACAACTACAACAACACCATTAACAACTACATCAACAACAACATGAACTACATCAACAACTACTACAACAACATGAACAACAACAACTACATCAACACCATTAACAACTACATCAACAACTACTACAACATCAACACCATTAACAACTACTACAACAACAACATGAACAACATCAACACCATTAACAACTACATCAACAACAACATGAACTACATCAACAACTACTACAACAACAACATCAACAACAACTACAACAACACCATTAACAACTACATCAACAACAACATGAACAACATCAACAACAACTACATCAACACCATTAACACAAACAACATCAACAACTACACTCGCATGGAGGAGCCGCCAGCCCTGTGCTGATTCATCCTCGCTGCGCTGCTGCACCAGCAACGTCCAGGGAGGGAGGGAACGGGGGGGGGGGAAGAAGGAGAGTGGGGTGGGGGAGGGGTGGGGGAGGGGGAGGGAGGGAAGGGTGGGGGAGGGGTGGGGGAGGGGGGGAGGGAGGGAAGGGTGGGGGTAGGGGAGGGAGGGGTGGGGGAGGGATGGGGGGAGGGGGAGGGATGGGGGGAGGGGAGGGGGAGGGATGGGGGGAGGGTGGAGGGAGGGGTGGGGGAGGTAGGGAGGGCGGGGGAGGGGGGAGGGGAGGGAAGGGTGGGGGTAGGGGAGGGGGGGTGGGGGAAGGGTGGGGGTAGGGGAGGGGGGGTGGGGGAAGGGTGGGGGTAGGGGAGGGGGGGTGGGGGAAGGGTGGGGGTAGGGGAGGGGGGTGGGGGAGGGATGGGGGAGGGGGAGGGGGAGGGATGGGGGGAGGGATGGGGAGGGATGGGGGGAGGGGAGGGATGGGGGGAGGGGGAGGGATGGGGGGAGGGGAGGGATGGGGGAGGGGAGGGATGGGGGGAGGGGAAGGTAGGGTGGAAGGCGGTGGGGAGATGGAGGTAGAGAGGGATGGGAGGGGATTAGGGGGCTCTAACTCGTCGGACAGGGCCCCCGACGTGAATCACAACCACAGAGTCGTGATCTCCGCTGAACCCCGACACTGCCACTGGTGTCGGGGTGCCGAGGGAAGGGCGGTCACCCCCCAGCGCCATCCTCCCCGCGATGCGTCAATGTGTCGGAGCGAGCGCCAGCAGCAGCGGCGGCGGCGGCTTGTTTGTTAGTTTGTGGCTCTCAGAATCATGGAGATGCCATCGTGGCCAAAGGCGGTGATGATGCCGCCACCACCACCACCTTGCCACCACCACCACCTTGCCACCACCACCACCTTGCCACCACCACCACCTTGCCACCACCACCACCTTGCCACCACCACCACCTTGCCACCACCACCACCTTGCCACCACCACCACCTGCCACCACCACCACCTTACCACCACCACCTTACCACCACCACCTTACCACCACCACCTTACCACCACCACCTTACCACCACCACCTTACCACCACCACCTTACCACCACCACCTTACCACCACCACCACCTTACCACCTTGCCACCACCAACAACAACCGCCATACGCCACTAAGTGGCAGTGTCGTCACCACGGCGATTGTGCCAGGCTAGGTGCACGTTGAGGCCACGTGAAGTGTCGAACGCCCGCTGGCAGGAGGTCACGGGACAGACCCAGCAGGTGCCACGGGTCGACTTACTGAGATGAGTGGCCGATGCACCACCTGTGCTCCCTACTGTGCCAACTTGCTGTCCTTTAGCCACCCGGCGCTCCGCTCGTTGTTGTGAGCGCCGCTCCTCCGCCCTCCGTTGTTGCTGGAGGGCGACTGCCCCCAACTGTCCAGCAGCAGTAGCAGCGTCCTTCACGAGCCTCCTCCACAGAGGCCGATCTTGAAACTGCTGGTACTAGCCATCGACAAGTCCACTCAGCTCCACGTCCTCCTGTACCACATCACTCCATCTCATCTCTAGCCCGTGCCGCGCCCGTTTAGCCATCTCTTTCCGGTCGAACAAAAGCTCTTGGGCATGCGGTGGCTGGGCATGCGGGCTACATGACCCCAGCCAACACAGCCTTGCCTGCCGGAGGAGCTCACCGATGGGACTTTGTCCAGGTCTTTCAAGGATTTGTGAGCTCCTCACACAATCCAGCCTGGCTAAACCCAGGATGGATCGTAGGCAGGCTAGCCTAAATGTTTCTAACCGGCGAAGATGTTCCATTAGGGGGTCCACAGCTTCACAAGCATAGAGAAGGGAGGGAATGACTGTGGCTGAGAAGACCTCAAGTTTCGTGCGGAGCGACAGACCAGCGTTACGCAACCGATGAAACTATAATGCCGCTCGATTGATTCAGTGAGACATCTGCTGTCAAACCTTGCCGGTCATGAGCACACTGCCCAGGTATGGGAAACTCTCCACTCTCTCCACAACTGCCCCATCACCGATTGGGAGTTTGTGGGGATGGAGTATCCGATGGTACAAAATCCCCAGGCAGGTGCTTAGTTTTGGTGGGGCTGATGGTAAGGCCCCACCTCTTTCGTGGCACGCTCCAGTCTCAGCAGCAGCGCCTCCAACTCCTCCTTTGAGTGAGCAGCAATTACCAGATCATCGGCATACATAACGTGGTTGAGCAATAGGAAGCCATCCCTTGACCACACCCGGGCATCGACCACGACCACCACCACCAGGACCGGATTAAGGCACGGGGCTTGAGGGCCTGCAGCCCAGGGGGCCTCCACCAGCTGGAGAGGGCCTCCAGAGATGAAGGTGAAAAGTGATTTCACTTGTGAATGCTGAATTGGTATTTGTTGATCGCCTCGTGAAAATTCATTTTATTTTTCTTTAACTTTGTTTTCTTTTGAAAATATTACTGGCGGGGGGGGTGGGGGGGTGGGGCTCACATTACCTGTAGCCCAGGGGCCTACGAAATCTTAAGTCGGCCCTGGCCATCAGCACCACGGGCGACCCTCACTGCCACCGCTCCCCATCCTCCACTAGACCCAGCAGCAGCTGCTGCGCCCCGCCCAAGAGAGACCAGAAGCGACCTCCGCGGATCTGCCTCACAGCCTCATTGCCCACCACCGTCTAAGCGCCTTAGGCCTTATTTTCCCTCTGGTTGCCGGACTCGTGGAGATCACTCCAATGTTTGTCTCGGCCAATCGGCGCTCCCGCCGTCCTGCTCGATCAAAGCTCCACCACTCACCCATCCACGGCCCCTTTCCCAACTTCCAAGGTGGTTTTCCCCATCCTGCCCGATCATTGCTCCACCACTCACCCATCCAAGCTCCTTTCCCAACTTCCAAGGTGGTTTGCACCACCCTGCCCGATCATTGCTCCACCACTCACCCACCACGTCCCCTTCCTAACCTCCAAGGTGGTTTGCCCCATCCTGCCCGATCATTGCTCCACCCCTCACCCATCCAAGCTCCTTTCCCAACTTCCAAGGTAGTTTGCCCCATCTTGCCCGATCATTGCTCCACCACTCACCCACCACACCCCCTTCCCAACCTCCAAGGTGGTTTGCCCCATCCTGCCCGATCATTGCTCCACCACTCTCCCACCACACCCCCTTCCCAACCTCCAAGGTAGTTTGCCCCATCCTGCCCGATCATTGCTCCACCACTCACCCACCACGTCCCCTTCCCAACCTCCAAGGTGATTTGCCCCATCCTGCCCGATCATTGCTCCACCACTCACCCACCACACCCCCTTCCCAACCTCCAAGGTGGTTTGCCCCATCCCGCCCGATCATAGACCTCCACCACTCACCCATCCACGTCCCCTTCCCAACCTCCAAGGTGGTTTGCCCCATCCCGCCCCATCATAGACCTCCACCGCTAACCTACAGCCTTCCCTTCCAGACGTCTGCGTGTCTTCTCCTCTATAGCCACAAACTTTTCCGAACGTCCGTCTAAGACACCCAGCGGAGGGGTGGGGGGGGAAGGGCTCAAAGGCCATCGCGACTTTAGAATATTAATTTTTCAGAATCAGAGCACTATTTATACCGGGAGGAATCCGATGAGCTATGAAGCTCTTTTTTCCACAGATGTCCCAGTCGTGTCGCAGACGTCTTCGTGAGCTGCCTGGTGCACCTCCCGGCCCAGTCTCCCTCTCGCCCTTTCCTTCACACTCATGCCTCCCTCTCTCTCCTCCGTTTCTCCCCGCCCGCCTCTCTACCCCAGCGAGCGCGGCTTCCCCCAGGAGCCCCATCAATCGATCAGATCAATCGATCAGATCAATCGATCAGATCAATCGATCAGTTCAATCGATCAGATCAATCGATCAGATCGATCACCCGTGCCCCCCCCTTTTTGCGAAGCAACGCGACCCCCAACCCCGATCCGGCGAACACCCCCTCCCCTCTTCCACCCACCTGCGCGGTCTGAGTTCGATCCCCGGAAACGGCTGTTACATCGGTGGCGAACAATACCTGTGCCGGCCTGCTGAGCCCCCCCCCCCCCTTAACCCATCCCCGCCTCCCCCTAACCCATCCCCGCCTCCCCCTAACCCATCCCTGCCTCCAACATTCACTTCACCGACCCGCACCGACGAGCGTGGTGAAGTATGGCCAAACGTTGTCCACGCCAATCGACGCGGTGCGGCGAGGGGGCGGCGGCGGCGGGGGTTGGTGGTTGTCGGAAGCGCCGTGAGCGACGCGTGGAATGAAACTTCTCTCGCCACCGCTACCACCCCCCCCCCCATCGCACGGGGGGGGGAGGAAAAAAGGGTGCCCGTTTGACCATACTTCACCACTCCGGCTCAATCCGCCGCAGCGTGGTTAAAGCGCGGGGCCCGCTCGCTGCCAGCGAGCGTCGCCAACCGGCGGGCACGGGTTCAACGCGTGCCACCGCTCCCCCTTCCCCACTAACCGAGGGGAGTTTGACCTCCCCTGGCTCACCCCCCCGCCCCCCTGCTGGCTCCGGAGACGGTCGAGATGAGGGCGGCCGTCCATCACCTGCGAGCCGCTTGGGGCGACGAGGACGACGACGAGGAGGAGGAGGGTGGTGAGGTCGAGAAGGGGCTCCATGCGTGCGGAGGAGGAGGATGGAGAAGGAGGATGGAGCTCACGGAGAGAGATGGGCACTGGGACACCTCCACGCGACTTTAGTGGCCAGGTGGAACTCGGAGGTGGTGCATAAAGAGCTTGGGGGTGGGCGGGGTGGTAGGAGGTGGGGGTGGAGGGGGAGGGTGGAGGGGGGAGGAGGGGAGGAGTGATGGAGGGAATGGGGGTGAGTGCCACCCACGGATCCATAATTCACGAGGCCCCTCTCTCTCGCTCGCTCGCTCTCTCGTCGGGTTCGGAGAGAGCGGGAGGAGCGGGGGGTGGTGGTGGTGGTGGGGGTGGTGGTGATGGGGGTCGCCACCGCCGACCGCGACGGCCAGACCGTGGCACCCGGCGCTCACCTCGTCGCCCGTGACTTCACTTCACACGCCCCGTGACTCAACACTGCCCATAGACTCAGCACTGCACCATAGACTCAGCACTGCCCATAGACTCAGCACTGCACCATAGACTCAACACTGCACCATAGGCTCAGCACTGCCCATAGACTCAGTACTGCACCATAGACTCAGCACTGCACCATAGACTCAGCACTGCATCATAGACTCAGCACTGCCCATAGACTTAGCACTACCCATAGACTCAACACTGCCCATAGACTCAGCACTGCACCATAGACTCAACACTGCCCATAGACTCAGCACTGCACCATAGACTCAACACTGCACCATAGAATCAGCACTGCTCATAGAATCAGCACTGCACCATAGACTCAGCACTGCCCATAGACTCAGCACTGCACCGTAGACTCAACACTGCACCATAGACTCAGCACTGCACCATAGACTCAACACTGCACCATAGACTCAGCACTGCAACATAGACTCAGCACTGCACCATAGACTCAGCACTGCCCATAGACTCAGCACTGCACCATAGACTCAGCACTGCACCATAGACTCAGCACTGCACCATAGACTCAGTACTGCACCATAGACTCAACACTGCACCATAGACTCAACACTGCACCATAGAATCAGCACTGCCCATAGAATCAGCACTGCACCATAGACTCAGCACTGCCCATAGACTCAACACTGCCCATAGACTCATCACTGCCCATAGACTCAGCACTGCGCATAGACTCAGCACTGCCCATAGACTCAACACTGCACATAGACTCAACACTGCCCATAGACTCAACACTGCCCATAGACTCAACACTGCACATAGACTTAACACTGCCCATAGACTCAACACTGCACATACACTCAACACTGCACATAGACTCAGCACTGCACATAGACTCAACACTGCACCATAGACTCAGCACTGCCCATAGACTCAATACTGCCCATAGACTCATCACTGCCCATAGACTCAGCACTGCCCATAGACTCAGCACTGCCCATAGACTCAGCGCTGCACAATAGACTCAACACTGCCCATAGACTCAGCACTGCACCATAGACTCAGCACTGCTCATAGACTCAACACTGCCCATAGACCCAACACTGCCCATAGACTCAGCACTGCCTATAGACTCAGCACTACCCATAGACTCAACACTGCACATAGACTCAACACTACACCATAGACTCAGCACTGCCCATAGACTCAGCACTGCACGATAGACTCAGCACTGCCCATAGACTCAGCACTGCCCATAGACTCAACACTGCCCATAGACTCATCACTGCCCATAGACTCAGCACTGCCCATAGACTCAGCACTGCCCATAGACTCAGCGCTGCACAATAGACTCAACACTGCCCATAGACTCAGCACTGCACCATAGACTCAGCACTGCTCATAGACTCAACACTGCCCATAGACCCAACACTGCCCATAGACTCAGCACTGCCTATAGACTCAGCACAACCCATAGACTCAACACTGCACATAGACTCAACACTGCACCATAAACTCAGCACTGCCCGTAGACTCAGCACTGCACCATAGACTCAGCACTGCCCATAGACTCAGCACTGCCCATAGACTCAGCACTGCTCATAGACTCAACACTGCCCATAGACCCAACACTGCCCATAGACTCAACACTGCCCATAGACTCAACACTGCACCATAGACTCAACACTGCCCATAGACTTATCACTGCCCATAGACTCATCACTGCCCATAGACTCAGCACTGCGCATAGACTCATCACTGCACCATATACTCATCACTGCCCATAGACTCAGCACTGCACTTTAGACCTAGCACTGCACCATAGACTCAGCACTACCCATATACTCAGCCCTGCCCATAGACTCCGCACTGCCCGTACACTCACATAATCCCATTACTCAATCATTCACTCACTCACTCGCTCAGCCATTCATTCACCGATTAATTAATTCTTATTTCACTAGCTACGGTTTAGCACCCCCGTCCGGATTTGCCCTGCGATGTCGGCGTTGAACGCCTTAAACTCACACGACGCACTCACAGCCGATAACCAAAACACCAACCACCCAGGCGCGCCCGCTTACCGCGCCGGATGATTGCTAAACGTGAGCGAGACGCGCTCAGTGAAGGTGGTGGTGGAATGTCCACACTCATCGTCCGACCGCCCAACCATCACATGCAGACCCCTCCGCCCCCGGACCGAACGTGGAGTGGCGGCTGCCACGGCAACGCCCGCACCTGCCCCCCCCCCCAGGTCCTCTCCGTTCCCCCCGCGTGGCCGCGATTTCCTGGGGCCCCCCCCGGCCCCCCCCCCCCCGGCGTAGCACTCGAGGGTGCTGCCAGGCCGTGACGGCCACTCTTGAGCGAGCCGGCCGGCCCGGACAGACAAGGGCCATGGAGAGAAACGGCGGCGCGCAGCACCACCCACCCACTACCACCACCCCCCCACTACCACCACCCCCCCCACCAACACCCCCCACAAACACCCCCCACCCACCTAGCCCCTGCCCCCACCCAGCCCCCCCCCCCCACAAACACAATCCCCCACCAACACCCCCCACCACCCCCACCACCCCCCACTACTACTCCTCACCACCACTCCTCACCACCACCCCCCACCACCACCCCCCCACCAACACCACCACCCCCCACCACCACCCCCCACCACCACCCCCCACCACCACCCCCCACCAACATCACCCACCCACCCACTCCACCCACTACCACCACCCCCCCCACCAACACCACCCACCAACACCCCCCACCAACACCCCCCACCAACACCCCCCACCACCACCCCAACCACCCCCCACTACCACTCCTCACCACCACTTCCCACCACCACCCCCCACCAACACCACCACCCCCCACCACCACCCCCCCACCACCCCCCACCAACACCACCACCCCCCACCACCACCCCCCACTTCGCTCCACCACCACCCCCCACCAACACCACCACCCCCCACCACCACCCCCCCACCACCCCCCACCAACACCACCACCCCCCACCACCACCCCCCACTTCGCCCCACCAACACCCCCCACCACCCCCCACCACCTCCTCCCCCCACCACCCCCCACTAACACCTCCCACCTCCCCCGCCCCCCACAAACTCGAGTGGCAATGCCAACGTTGGGGGGCACGCGACGTAGACGAGGTTAGGCCCCCAGGGGGGGGGAGGGGGGGGGCTGTGTCCCGGTCGAACCGGGACGGGTGGCAACACGAGTCAGCGAGCGTGTGCACGATTGCTTAAATGAGTGAGTGAGTGAATGAATAAGGGAGTCAATGATTGGGTAAATGAAGGAGTCAATGATTGGGCGAATGAGCGAGTCAATGATTGGGTGAGTGATTGGGTGAATGAGTGAGTAAATGATTGGATGGATGAATGAGTGAGTGAGTTAGTTAGTCAATGATTGAGTGAATGAGTGAGTCAATGATTTCGCGAATGAATGAGCTAAAGAGTGAGTGAATGATTGAGTGAACGAACCGGCGAGTGGGTCGGTGAGCGAGCGACTGAATCGGCGAGTGAACGACCGTCTGAATTCATTCGCGAACGCACGAGTGCCTGGGTGAGTGGTAGGGCCATCACGTTTTTACACAGGGCCAACCCCGGTGGGGTGGGGGGAGGGCTGGAGGGTAGGTGGTGGCCCTCACCTCGTAGGCCACGCCACCTCGTGTCGACATCTTGCGGGAGACGAGCTGAGGCCTCGCGTGCAGCGCGAACCCCGCCACCGCCACGGGGTCACCCACGGACTCACCCACGGGGTCACCTGCGGGGTCACCCACAGAGTCACCCACGGGGTCACGGACGGAGTCACCCACAGAGTCACCCATGGGGTCACTCACAGATTCACCCACGCGGTCATCCACGGAGTCACCCACGGAGTCACCGACAGAGTCACCCATGGGGTCACCCACGGGGTCACACACGGAGTCACCCACGGGGTCACCCACGTAGTCACTCACAGGGTCACCCACGGGGTCACCCACGGAGTCACCCACGGGGTCACCCACGGAGTCACCCACGGGGTCACCCACGGGGTCACCGACGGAGTCACCCACGGAGTCACCCACGGAGTCACCCACTGGGTCACCCACGGGGTCACCCACGTAGTTACTCACGGGGTCACCCACGGAGTCACCCACGGAGTCACCCACGTAGGTACTCACGGGGTCACCCACGGGGTCACCGACGGAGTCACCTACGGAGTCACCCACGGGGTCACTCACGGGGTCACCCACGGGGTCACCCACGGAGTCACCCACGGGGTCACCGACGGAGTCACCCATGGGGTCACCGACGGAGTCACCCATGGGGTCACCCACGGAGTCACCCACGGAGTCACCCACGTAGTTACTCACGGAGTCACCCACGGGGTCACCCACGGAGTCACCCACGGGGTCACCCACGGGGTCACCCACGGGGTCACCGACGGAGTCACCCACGGGGTCACCGACGGAGTCACCCATGGGGTCACCGACGGAGTCACCCATGGGGTCACCGACGGAGTCACCCATGGGGTCACCCACGGAGTCACCCACGGGGTCACCCACGGAGTCACCCACGGGGTCACCGACGGAGTCACTCACGGGGTCACCCACGGGGTCACCGACGGAGTCACCCATGGGGTCACCCACGGAGTCACCCACGGGGTCACCCACGTAGTCACTCACGGGGTCACCCACGGGGTCACCGACGGAGTCACCCATGGGGTCACCCACGGGGTCACCCACGGAGTCACCCACGGGATCACTCATGGGGTCACCTACGGGGTCACTAACGGGGTCACCCACGGGGTCACGCACGGTGTCACCAACGGGGTCACCCACGGGGTAGCCCGAGGAGGCGACGAAGGCACCCGGCGGCCCTGTGACGCGGGAAGAATCGGCGTCAACGAGATGGGGGAGGAGGATGGGGGAGGAGGTGACGATGAGGATGT
>NC_133731.1:4162810-4180310 GCF_048934315.1 Petromyzon marinus | reverse complement strand
GGTGTCTTTATGAGTCTCTGTGTGTCTCTATTGGTGTCTCTATGAGTCTCTGTGTGTCTCTCTTGGTGTCTCTATGAGTCTGTGTGTCTCTATTGGTGTCTCTATGAGTCTGTGTGTCTCTATTGGTGTCTCTATGAGTCTCTGTGTGTCTCTATTGGTGTCTCTATGAGTCTCTGTGTGTCTCTATTGGTGTCTCTATGAGTCTCTGTGTGTCTCTATTGGTGTCTCTATGAGTCTCTGTGTGTCTCTATTGGTGTCTCTATGAGTCTCTGTGTGTCTCTATTGGTGTCTCTATGAGTCTCTGTGTATCTCTATTGGTGTCTCTATGAGTCTCTGTGTGTCTCTATTGGTGTCTCTATGAGTCTCTGTGTGTCTCTATTGGTGTCTCTATGAGTCTCTGTGTGTCTCTCTTGGTGTCTCTATGAGTCTGTGTGTCTCTATTGGTGTCTCTATGAGTCTCTGTGTGTCTCTATTTGTGTCTATATGAGTCTGTGTGTCTCTATTGGAGACTCTATGAGTCTCTGTGTGTCTCTATTGGCGTCTCTATGAGTCTGTGTGTCTCTATTGGTGACTCTATGAGTCTCTGTGTGTCTCTGTTGGTGTCTCTATGAGTCCCTGTGTGTCTCTATTGGTGTCTCTATGAGTCTCTGTGTGTCTCTATTGGTGTCTCTATGAGTCTGTGTGTCTCTATTGGTGACTCTATGAGTCTCTGTGTGTCTCTATTGGCGTCTCTATGAGTCTGTGTGTCTCTATTGGTGACTCTATGAGTCTCTGTGTGTCTCTGTTGGTGTCTCTATGAGTCTCTGTGTGTCTCTATTGGTGTCTCTATGAGTCTGTGTGTCTCTATTGGTGTCTCTATGAGTCTGTGTGTCTCTATTGGTGACTCTATGAGTCTCTGTCTGTCTCTGTTGGTGTCTCTATGAGTCTCTGTGTGTCTCTATTGGTGTCTCTATGAGTCTCTGTGTGTCTCTATTGGTGTCTCTGTGTGTCTCTATTGTTGTCTCTATGAATCTCTGTGTGTCTCTATTGGTGTCTTTATGAGTCTCTGTGTGTCTCTATTGGTGTCTCTATGAGTCTGTGTGTCTCTATTGGTGTCTCTATGAGTCTCTGTATGTCTCTATTGGTGTCTCTATGAGTCTCTATGAGTCTCTGTCTCTATTGGTGTCTCTATGAGTCTCTGTGTGTCTCTATTGGTGTCTCTATGAGTCTCTGTGTGTCTCTATTGGTGTCTCTATGAGTCTCTGTGTATCTCTATTGGTGTCTCTATGAGTCTCTGCGTGTCTCTATTGGTGTCTCTATGAGTCTCTGTGTGTCTCTATTGGTGTCTCTATGAGTCTGTGTGTCTCTATTGGTGTCTCTATGAGTCTCTGTCTGTCTCTGTTGGTGTCTCTATGAGTCTCTGTGTGTCTCTATTGGTGTCTCTATGAGTCTCTGTGTGTCTCTATTGGCATCTCTATGAGTCTCTGTGTGTCTCTATTGGTGTCTCTATGAGTCTCTATTGGTGTCTTTATGAGTCTCTGTGTATCTCTATTGGTGTCCCTATGAGTCTCTGTGTGTCTCTATTGGTATCTCTATGAATCTCTGTGTATCTCTATTGGCGTTTCTATGAGTCTCTGTGTGTCTCTATTGGTGTCTTTATGAGTCTCTGTGTGTCTCCATTGGTGTCTCTATGAGTCTCTGTGTGTCTCTATTGGTGTCTCTATGAGTCTCTGTGTGTCTCTATTGGTGTCTCTATGAGTCTCTGTGTGTCTATATTGGTGTCTCTATGAGTCTCTGTGTATCTCCATTGGTGTCTCTATGAGTCTCTGTGTGTCTCTATTGGTGTCTCTATGAGTCTCTGTGTGTCTCTATTGGTGTCTCTATGAGTCTCTGTGTATCTCTATTGGTGTCTCTATGAGTCTCTGTGTGTCTCTATTGGTGTCTCTATGAGTCTCTGTGTGTCTCTATTGGTGTTTCTATGAGTCTCTGTGTGTCTCTATTGGTGTCTCTATGAGTCTCTGTGTGTCTCTATTGGTGTCTCTATGAGTCTCTGTGTATCTCTATTGGTGTCTCTATGAGTCTGTGTGTCTCTATTGGTGTCTCTATGAGTCTCTGTGTGTCTCTATTTGTGTCTATATGAGTCTGTGTGTCTCTATTGGAGACTCTATGAGTCTCTGTGTGTCTCTATTGGCGTCTCTATGAGTCTGTGTGTCTCTATTGGTGACTCTATGAGTCTCTGTGTGTCTCTGTTGGTGTCTCTATGAGTCCCTGTGTGTCTCTATTGGTGTCTCTATGAGTCTCTGTGTGTCTCTATTGGTGTCTCTATGAGTCTGTGTGTCTCTATTGGTGACTCTATGAGTCTCTGTGTGTCTCTATTGGCGTCTCTATGAGTCTGTGTGTCTCTATTGGTGACTCTATGAGTCTCTGTGTGTCTCTGTTGGTGTCTCTATGAGTCTCTGTGTGTCTCTATTGGTGTCTCTATGAGTCTGTGTGTCTCTATTGGTGTCTCTATGAGTCTGTGTGTCTCTATTGGTGACTCTATGAGTCTCTGTCTGTCTCTGTTGGTGTCTCTATGAGTCTCTGTGTGTCTCTATTGGTGTCTCTATGAGTCTCTGTGTGTCTCTATTGGTGTCTCTGTGTGTCTCTATTGTTGTCTCTATGAATCTCTGTGTGTCTCTATTGGTGTCTTTATGAGTCTCTGTGTGTCTCTATTGGTGTCTCTATGAGTCTGTGTGTCTCTATTGGTGTCTCTATGAGTCTCTGTATGTCTCTATTGGTGTCTCTATGAGTCTCTATGAGTCTCTGTCTCTATTGGTGTCTCTATGAGTCTCTGTGTGTCTCTATTGGTGTCTCTATGAGTCTCTGTGTGTCTCTATTGGTGTCTCTATGAGTCTCTGTGTATCTCTATTGGTGTCTCTATGAGTCTCTGCGTGTCTCTATTGGTGTCTCTATGAGTCTCTGTGTGTCTCTATTGGTGTCTCTATGAGTCTGTGTGTCTCTATTGGTGTCTCTATGAGTCTCTGTCTGTCTCTGTTGGTGTCTCTATGAGTCTCTGTGTGTCTCTATTGGTGTCTCTATGAGTCTCTGTGTGTCTCTATTGGCATCTCTATGAGTCTCTGTGTGTCTCTATTGGTGTCTCTATGAGTCTCTATTGGTGTCTTTATGAGTCTCTGTGTATCTCTATTGGTGTCCCTATGAGTCTCTGTGTGTCTCTATTGGTATCTCTATGAATCTCTGTGTATCTCTATTGGCGTTTCTATGAGTCTCTGTGTGTCTCTATTGGTGTCTTTATGAGTCTCTGTGTGTCTCCATTGGTGTCTCTATGAGTCTCTGTGTGTCTCTATTGGTGTCTCTATGAGTCTCTGTGTGTCTCTATTGGTGTCTCTATGAGTCTCTGTGTGTCTATATTGGTGTCTCTATGAGTCTCTGTGTATCTCCATTGGTGTCTCTATGAGTCTCTGTGTGTCTCTATTGGTGTCTCTATGAGTCTCTGTGTGTCTCTATTGGTGTCTCTATGAGTCTCTGTGTATCTCTATTGGTGTCTCTATGAGTCTCTGTGTGTCTCTATTGGTGTCTCTATGAGTCTCTGTGTGTCTCTATTGGTGTTTCTATGAGTCTCTGTGTGTCTCTATTGGTGTCTCTATGAGTCTCTGTGTGTCTCTATTGGTGTCTCTATGAGTCTCTGTGTATCTCTATTGGTGTCTCTATGAGTCACTGTGTATCTCTATTGGTGTCTCTATGAGTCTCTGTGTGTCTCTCTTGGTGTCTCTATGAGTCACTGTGTATCTCTATTGGTGTCTCTATGAGTCTCTGTGTGTCTCTATTGGTGTTTCTATGAGTCTCTGTGTCTCTATTGGTGTCTCTATGAGTCACTGCGTATCTCTATTGGTGTCTCTATGAGTCTCTGTGTGTCTCTATTGGTGTCTCTATGAGTCTCTGTGTGTCTCTATTGGTGTCTCTGTGTGTCTCTATTGTTGTCTCTATGAATCTCTGTGTGTCTCTATTGGTGTCTTTATGAGTCTCTGTGTGTCTCTATTGGTGTCTCTATGAGTCTGTGTGTCTCTATTGGTGTCTCTATGAGTCTCTGTGTGTCTCTATTGGTGTCTCTATGAGTCTCTATGAGTCTCTGTCTCTATTGGTGTCTCTATGAGTCTCTGTGTGTCTCTATTGGTGTCTCTATGAGTCTCTGTGTGTCTCTATTGGTGTCTCTATGAGTCTCTGTGTATCTCTATTGGTGTCTCTATGAGTCTCTGCGTGTCTCTATTGGTGTCTCTATGAGTCTCTGTGTGTCTCTATTGGTGTCTCTATGAGTCTGTGTGTCTCTATTGGTGTCTCTATGAGTCTCTGTCTGTCTCTGTTGGTGTCTCTATGAGTCTCTGTGTGTCTCTATTGGTGTCTCTATGAGTCTCTGTGTGTCTCTATTGGCGTCTCTATGAGTCTCTGTGTGTCTCTATTGGTGTCTCTATGAGTCTCTATTGGTGTCTTTATGAGTCTCTGTGTATCTCTATTGGTGTCCCTATGAGTCTCTGTGTGTCTCTATTGGTATCTCTATGAATCTCTGTGTATCTCTATTGGCGTTTCTATGAGTCTCTGTGTGTCTCTATTGGTGTCTTTATGAGTCTCTGTGTGTCTCCATTGGTGTCTCTATGAGTCTCTGTGTGTCTCTATTGGTGTCTCTATGAGTCTCTGTGTGTCTCTATTGGTGTCTCTATGAGTCTCTGTGTGTCTATATTGGTGTCTCTATGAGTCTCTGTGTATCTCCATTGGTGTCTCTATGAGTCTCTGTGTGTCTCTATTGGTGTCTCTATGAGTCTCTGTGTGTCTCTATTGGTGTCTCTATGAGTCTCTGTGTATCTCTATTGGTGTCTCTATGAGTCTCTGTGTGTCTCTATTGGTGTCTCTATGAGTCTCTGTGTGTCTCTATTGGTGTTTCTATGAGTCTCTGTGTGTCTCTATTGGTGTCTCTATGAGTCTCTGTGTGTCTCTATTGGTGTCTCTATGAGTCTCTGTGTATCTCTATTGGTGTCTCTATGAGTCACTGTGTATCTCTATTGGTGTCTCTATGAGTCTCTGTGTGTCTCTCTTGGTGTCTCTATGAGTCACTGTGTATCTCTATTGGTGTCTCTATGAGTCTCTGTGTGTCTCTATTGGTGTTTCTATGAGTCTCTGTGTCTCTATTGGTGTCTCTATGAGTCACTGCGTATCTCTATTGGTGTCTCTATGAGTCTCTGTGTGTCTCTATTGGTGTTTCTATGAGTCTCTGTGTGTCTCTATTGGTGTCTCTATGAGTCACTGCGTATCTCTATTGGTGTCTCTATGAGTCTCTGTGTGTCTCTATTGGTGTTTCTATGAGTCTCTGTGTGTCTCTATTGGTGTCTCTATGAGTCTCTGTGTGTCTCTATTGGTGTCTCTATGAGTCTCTGTGTGTCTCTATTGGTGTCTCTATGAGTCTCTGTGTGTCTCTATTGGTGTCTCTATGAGTCTCTGTGTGTCTCTATTGGTGTCTCTATGAGTCTCTGTGTGTCTATATTGGTGTCTCTATGAGTCTCTGTGTATCTCTATTGGTGTCTCTATGAGTCTCTGTGTCTCTCTATTGGTGTCTCTATGAGTCTCTGTGTCTCTCTCTTGGTGTCTCTATGAGTCTCTGTGCATCTCTATTGGTGTCTCTATGAGTCTCTGTGTGTCTCTATTGGTGTCTCTATGAGTCTCTGTGTGTCTCTATTGGTGTCTCTATGAGTTGCTGTGTATCTCTATTGGTGTCTCTATGAGTCTCTGTGTGTCTCTATTGGTGTCTCTATGAGTCTCTGTGTATCTCTAGTGGTGTCTCTGTGTGTCTCTGTGTGTCTCTATGGGTCTCCATGGGTCTCTATGTATCTCTATGTATCGCTATGGGTTTCTATGTATCTATATGTGTCTCTATGGGTCTCTATGTATCTCCATGTGTCTCTATGGGTCTCTATGTGTCTCTATGCATCTCTATGTATCTCTGTGAGTCTCTGTGGGTGTCTCTATGGGTCTCTATGTATCTCCATGTGTCTTTATGGGTCTCTATGTATCTCTATGGGTCTCTATGTGTCTCTATGGGTCTCCATGTGTCTCTATGGGTCTCTATGTTTCTCTATGGGTCTCTATGTATCTCTATGTATCTTCATGTGTCTCTATGGGTCTCCATGTATCTCTATGGGTCTCTATAAATCTCTATGGGTCTCTATGTATCTCTATGGGTCTCTATGTATCTTTATGGGTCTTCA
Source organism: Petromyzon marinus (assembly GCF_048934315.1). Classification (NCBI taxonomy): domain Eukaryota; kingdom Metazoa; phylum Chordata; class Hyperoartia; order Petromyzontiformes; family Petromyzontidae; genus Petromyzon; species Petromyzon marinus. Next base: position 4,174,080 of record NC_133731.1, on the reverse strand, counting down.
TGTATCTCTATGTATCTCTGAGTCTCTATGTATATCTATGGGTCTACATGTATCTTTATGGGTCTCTATGTATCTCTATGGGTCTCTCAGTATCTCTATGGGTCTCCATGTATCTCTATGTATCTCTATGCGTCTCTATGTATATCTATGGGTCTCTGTGTGTCTCTATGGGTCTCCATGTATCTCTATGTATCTCTATGCGTCTCTATGTATCTCTATGCGTCTCTATGTATCTCTATGGGTCTCCATGTATCTCTATGTATCTCTATGGGTCTCTATGTATATCTATGGGTCTCTGTGTATCTCTATGTATATCTATGGGTCTCTGTGTATCTCTATGTATCTCTATGAGTCTCTATGGGTCTCCATGTATCTCTATGTATATCTATGGGTATCTGTGTATATCTATGGGTCTCTGTGTATCTCTATGGGTCTCTGTGTATCTCTATGGGTCTCTGTGTATCTCTATGGGTCTCTGTGTATCTCTATGGGTCTATATGTATCTCTATGGGTCTCTGTGTATCTCTATGGGTCTCTGTGTATATCTATGGGTCTCTGTGTATCTCTATGGGTCTCTGTGTATCTCTATGGGTCTCTGTGTATCTCTATGGGTCTCTAAGGGTTCACCGTGCGGACCACCGCCGCTGCGGCTGAGTCTTTAACGTCCCATTCGTGACGGAGTTTGGGGCGCAGCAGCATCGGCACGGTGGTGGCGATTCTCTGGTGGCGATGGCACCACCGCAATGAGATGGGGCGGTGAGAACGCGGTTAAGAAGGGGCAGCAATTAAATAAGACAACGGGACGCTTAGCTGCGAACCCCTTATCAGTGCCCTACCTTGTTACAGACCAATTCAGACATTATTGGTCACCCCGTGCCCATTATAAATCTCAGCGTTCATCCTACAAAGTCCCATCAGAAGGGAGAAACACAAATACATAAATGTATATATTGTTATGCCCGTATTTAAACGGCTCTAGGCTGTACGGACCTGAAAACTCAATTTCCCTGCACAAGAATTCGGGAAAACCGTATGGGTTGACAGGTATGGTATCTTTTGATTTAAAGCTTTCGTGACTGCAGTAATTCATATTCTTAGTTTTTTCGGTAAAGTCACGTTGAAGAGAAACAACAAAATAACAAAATATATATAAAACAATAAAAAATTCTCACGACGTTTCGACCATAACTCAAACGGTCATCATCAGGTGTGTCGGTTTGCAAACCGAATTTTTTATTGTTTTATATATATTTTGTTATTTTGTTGTTTCTCTTCAACGTGACTTTACCGAAAAAACTAAGAATAGGTATGGTATCGTGTAGTGTATAGTAGTGTATAGTGTAGTGTACAGTAGTGTATCGTGTAGTGTATAGTGTAGTGTATAGTAGTGTAGTGTATAATAATGTATCGTGTAGTGTATAGTTTAGGGTATAGTAGTGTAGCATATAGTAGTGTATCGTGTAGTGTATAGTGTAGTGTATAGTAGTGTAGTGTATAGTAGTGTATCGTGTAGTGTATAGTGTAGTGTATAGTAGTGTATAGTAGTGTATCGTGTAGTGTATAGTAGTGTATAGTGTAGTGTTAAGTAGTGTAGTGTATAGTAGTGTATAGTAGTGTATAGTGTAGTGTATAGTGCAGTGTATAGTAGTGTAGTGTATAGTAGTGTATAGTGTAGTGTATAATGTAGTGTATAGTGTATAGCATGCCTGTCAACCCCTTATCAGTGCCCTACCTTGTCACAGACCAACTCAGACCGTATTGGTCACCCCGTGCCCATTATAAATCTCAACGCTCATCCTACAAAGTCACCATCATAAGGGAGAAACACAAACACATAGACACCACATTTCTTAGCTGTTACCCGCATTGAAACGGCTCTACGCCGCATGGCCCTGAAAACTCCATGCCCCTGTACGATAATTCGGCGTGTGCCGTGAATGGGTTGACACACACGGCGTGGGGATGGATGACGTGAGATGACGTGAGATGACTTCGAAGTGAAGCAAGTGACAAGGCGTGGATGGGGAGGAACCAGGGAACGACTCACTCGAGGGGGCTCTGACCGATGGGGCGTCCCCCCCACTCCAGGGGTTGACCCCGGTGGCGCTTGACCCCGCGGGAGACGTGGCCACCTCCCCCGCGTACAAGGGCAGCAGCAGCAGGAGGAGGAGGAGCGGCGGCGGCCGTCGTGGAGGCTCCGGGGGGGTAGCCACGGGGATTGGGGGGGCGTGGGGGGGCGCCCACTTGGGTGGAGGCGCCGCGGCGGGCGACGCGGGCAGTGGGGGGCTACGGGAGGGAGACGCGAGCAGTGGGGGGCTACGGGAGAGAGACGCGGGCAGTGGGGGGCTACGGGAGGGAGACGCGGCTGGGGGGTTGCGGCTAAGCGGCGTCTTCACCGTGGAACGGTGGGAAGGGGCCAGAGTGCCCGTGGCATTGTTGGAAGAGGGCAGCTTTACCGTGGCATTGTGGGAAGAGGGCAGCTCTACCGTGGCATTGTGCGAAGGGGGCAGCTTTAACGTGACATTGTGGGAAGAGGGCAGCTCTACCGTGGCATTGTGCGAAGAGGGCAGCTTTACCGTGGCATTGTGGGAAGAGGGCAGCTGCAACGTTGCATTGTGGGAAGAGGGCAGCTGCAACGTTGCATTGTGGGAAGAGGGCAGCTCTACCGTGGCATTGTGCGAAGAGGGCAGCTCTACCGTGGCATTGTGGGAACGGGGCAGCTCTACCGTGGCATTGTGGGAAGTGGGCAGCTTTAACGTGGCATTGTTGGAAGAGGGCAGCTCTACCGTGGCATTGTGGGACAGGTGACGCGTGTCCTTGTGGGAAGAGGGCAACTTTACCGTGGCATTGTGGGACAGGTGGAGCGTGTCCTTGTGGGAAGAGGGCAGCACGGTGGCTGTGGCATTGTGGGCAGGGGGGGCTGTGGTGGTCCCTGCACGAGTGACGAGTGAAGGCCTCGACTCGCTCTGCCTGCAGTTCTGTCAACAAAGACAAAGATCCCCCGCATCGCCTCTTAACAGACTGCTGGGGCAAGTGCTGTTAGCGAGTAGGACCCATGAAGGCCGGCACGGCACATGAGGGGGTGTAGTGGCCAGCGCCACTCCCGGCCGCCTTTGCATCCCCAGGTACTCATTTGAGGCCGAACCGACCTAGGGGAGGGCCCAGGGCCGCTTCAGAACCATCGGGCCGCCGGATTCGTAGCGCAGCACAGCGCAAACCCCTTCCACTTCGGCTGGCTCTGGGCCCAGATTCTCCTTCTCGACAGATCTACCCCCCGCCAATTTCCCATGGGCGTCAAGAGGCGGTACAGCAAACAAAAATGTGGACTCCACCTGTCCCGTCTGCACGGGATAGAGCGTTGCCCCCTCGCTCGCACCAGTGTGTGTTTTTTTTTTCTTTCTCTGGGTGCTCCGGTTTCCTCCCAAACGTATAAACTCATCATCATCATCTCATTGGTCAATATGACACCTTCATATGAAAGAGGACTCGCAGAGCGTGGGCAATTGGTGGTGCTGGGTTTTATCGCATTGCTGCTGCATTCACACGGCCGTGGGTCCTTCTGACGCCTCCGAGTCAACCTTTCTCTCTCTCTCTCTGAGTCATCCTCTCTCTCTCTCTGAGTCATCCTCTCTCTCTCTTAGAGTCATCCTCTCTCTCTCTCTCCGAGAGTGACTAAACAGCGTGCGCGGCGAGCGTAGGGGGGGGGGGGGGAAGGGCATCGTTACAAGTCGACATTCTCTCTCCCATCCACCGTCATTCAATTGTCGCTTGTCGCACGGCGGCGTCGTGTCGGCTCGTGAGACGCCTATGGTCGCGGAGGACCTCGACTTCGGCGTTCCCCTCGTCGTAGGACTCAACACGGCAGAGGGGCCACGGCGGGTGAAAGCCGACCCGGGCCGACCATCGACCAATAATTCATGGAGAGGAGAGGAGGGGAGGGGGGGGTCTCTTTCCACTCTCGTGTTACCGCGCTCGCAGCCCGTGCCCCATCCCAGCACCGCGGTGCCACAGCAGCGCCGACATCCGAGCCCCTGGCACCCACGCCAGCTTTTCATTTTTATTTAAGTTTTCATTTATTTTGGTATAGCCCTGTGAGCCATTCGGCTCTTGAATCGTCACGTGCAACCGCAACAAACACAAAAACATTAATATCAAAAACACCTTAAAGTGACTTTACGTGACTTTGCGCGAACAGAAAATCCAGGAAAAAACAGCAAAATATTCCTGGAAAAAGCACCGTGTACACCAACGCTGTGTGCAAAAATCCCAGTGGGATGCAAGTCAAACAACAACAACAGCCACAAGACAACTTAGATTAAGGCCATCAGTCTAACTCCGTACTACAACAAAACAAACATGGCCAAACCAAATAAAAGCCACAAGGGGCTTCGCTTGGCCGCGCCCTGCCCGCCCGCCCGGCCACCGCGGCCGCGTCCTCCGCCTGCCACCACGGGCTCAGCCATCACCACCAGCAGCAGCAACACCAGCAGCACTACCGGGTCAACGGGGGTTCAGCCCCAAGCATCAGGCCCACATTCGGGCCCACCAGCCCTCATCCACCCATGCAGGAATGTTTAGGCCAGCCCCTTACTTTCAAAACCCACCACAATAACCACCCAGCATCACCGGCCCCACCACCAAACCCACGGGCAGCCCCACCACCAAACCCACGGGCAGCCTCACCACCAATCCCACGGGCAGCCTCACCACCAATCCCACTACAGCCCTACCACCAATCCCACGGTGGGTCCCACCACCAATCCCACGGTCAGCTCCCCACCAATCCCACTACAGCCCTACCACCAATCCCACGGTCGGTCCCACCACCAATCCCACGGGCAGCCCCACCACCAATCCCACTACAGCCCTACCACCAATCCCACGGTCGGTCCCACCACCAATCCCATGGTGAGCTCACCACCAATCCCACTCCAGCCCTACCACCAATCCCACGGTCGGCCCCACCACCAATCCCACTACAGCCTCACCGCGAATCCCACGGTCAGCCCCACCATCAGCCCCACCACCACCAATAGCCCGGGACTGGCTGCCCCACACATTCGGCCCCACCATCCCAACCCCCCACCCCGCCACCTCCCCATCACGCCCCAGTGGTTTGGGCCACGTGCCCCAATCCACTGCTGGATGAGGACCTCGATCGCCACTGCTGCCTGCAGCTGCACCCTCGCACAATGACGAAATGAAGGACGCCAACCCGGAGGTCAGACGCTCCGAGCTCCGTGGTTCTTTAATTTCCCCGTGTTTAGAAGAGGAGGTGGTGATGTTCTGATGACGCGTTGTGATGGTTCCACCGGTGTCTTCGAGGGGGGAGGGGAGGTGGGGGGGTAGGGAGGAGGGGGTAGAGGAGGGTAGGGGGGAAGGGGGGAGGAGGGGGTGAGGGGTTGGAGCAGGAGGGGGGAGGAGGCGGGGTGGGAGGAGGTGTGGGAGAGGAGGGAGGACGATGGGGGAGGAGGGGAGGGAGGAGTAGGGTAGGGGGGGATGAAGGAGGGGGAGAGGAGGGGGGGAGAGTGGTGGGCAGGAGGGTGGAGAGAAGGGGGAGGCGGGGCAAGGGGTGGAGGAGGAGGGGGGAGGAGAGGGGTGGGGAGGAGGGGGGGAGGAGAGGGGTGGGGAGGAGGGGGGGAGGTGGGGGAGGAGGGTTGTGAGAGGAGGACAGAATTAGGGTGGGAAGGGGAGAAGGAGGGGGGCGGAAGGGGGGGGGAGTGGTGGAGGAGGGGGAGGAGGGTGGGAGGAGGGGGAGGAGGGTGGGGAGGAGGGTGGGAGGAGGGGGAGGAGGGTGGGGAGGAGGGGGATGGAGGAGGTGCGACGATGTGTGGGTCTCGAACGAGGTGTTCACGACACAGTATCAAATCGTCTGCTTGCCGCGTGACGAGTGGCCGCCTGCAGGCCGGGCCTCGTGGGGAGGCGCTGCCCTCGTGCAGCGGGGTCGCGACAGACCTCGCACGGTGTCCACTCGCTCTCGTACAGGGAGAGAGGGAGAGGACGACTCAGAGAGAGGACGACTCGGAGAGAGGGGACGACTCGGAGAGGACGACTCAGAGAGAGGGGACGACTCAAGAGAGAGGACTCAGAGAGAGGGAGAGAACGACTCAGAGGACGACTCACAGAGAGGACGACTCAAAGAGGAGAGGACGACTCTGAGAGGACGACTCACAGAGAGGACGAACACAGAGAGGACGACTCTGAGAGAGGACGACTTAGAGAGGACGACTCAGAGAGAGGGCCACTTAGAGAGAGAACGGCTCAGAGGACGACTCACAGAGAGGACGACTCACAGAGAGGACGACTCAAAGAGAGGGAGAGGACGACTCTGAAAGAGGACAACTTAGAGGGGACGACTCAGAGAGAGGACGACTTAGAGAGAGAACGACTCAGAGGACGACTCACAGAGAGGGCGACTCAAAGAGGAGAGGACGACTCTGAGAGGACGACTCACAGAGAGGACGAACACAGAGAGGACGACTCTGAGAGAGGACGACTTAGAGAGGACGACTCAGAGAGAGGGCCACTTAGAGAGAGAACGGCTCAGAGGACGACTCACAGAGAGGACGACTCACAGAGAGGACGACTCACAGAGAGGACGACTCAAAGAGAGGGAGAGGACGACTCTGAAAGAGGACAACTTAGAGGGGACGACTCTGAGAGAGGACGACTTAGAGGACGACTCAGAGAGAGGGCGACTTAGAGGACGACTCAGAGAGAGGACGACTCACAGAGAGGACGACTCAAAGAGAGGGAGAGGACGACTCTGAGAGAGGACGGCTCAGAGAGAGGACTTAGAGAGAGGACGACTCAGAGAGAGGACGACTCACAGAGAGGGAGAGGACGACTCAGAGAGAGGACGACTTAGAGGTGCGAGGAGGAGCCACGAGCGAGAAGGCAGCAGCAGCAGCAACCCCGCGGTGAGACAGTGCCAACTACTGCTCAAGCTCTGCAGTTCTTCACATATTAAGATGTCTTTTCCCTCTTCAGCCAATGAAAGAGGGCTCCATGCATGTGGGAGAAACCAGAGATCCTGGGGGGCGGGGGCTAAGAAAACAAAGATCCTCCGTATAGCCTGAACAGACTTTTGGGGCAAGTGCTGTTCGCGAGTAGCTATGAAGGCCGGCACGGTACACGAGGGGGTGGGTGTCTCTCTCTGCTTGTGTGTCTGTCTGTGTCCCACCCTCCGTGTCCGTGTCTTGTCTCTCTCTCTCCCAAATTTAGCAATCTTTGGAAGAACGTAATCAACCAGGTAGGGTGTTGACTGCTGAGTTAGCCGACTCTCTGTGTCGCATGGCATTGTATTTCGAATTCACGAGGTTTGATTTCGACCCGATGACGATCGCTTGTGTCGCAATCGAAACGTCGCATTCCACGAGTTCATCTATTTCCTTTCCACGTGACTTTACCGAAAGAACCCAATGAGTAATGATATTCCTGCAGTCACGAAAGCTTCAAATCAAGTTCCATTAGGCTAATTGACGTCGAAAGGAGCCACCACAATTTCATTGTTTTGGAACACGGCAAAACAATTGATGGAAGAGTATTTTTTTTTAATTTGAAAAATATTTTTTTCTCATCTCCAGCTGCTTTGTGGGGTGGCGCCCTAACGCCCCCCCCTCCCCCAGCTGAAGAACTGCGACTGATCGGAAGTCATTTGACAGAGGACGCCAGAAGTAGTTCCGTGCCATCTCCTTCCGCGGGCCGTTCTGTCCAACGGGGACGGGGAGGGGTCGGGGCCACGTCGCTGCTCCGCCACCGCCAGGTTCCGAACGGAGGCGTCGTCTCCCTCGGGCGCCATCACGGCGACTGGTTCGTGACCAGGCGGTGGCTAGGAAATGTTGACTACCTCGCCTGGTGCGTAGGAGGTCCGTGGGTTCGATCTCGACGCTGGAGATGCCTGCTGCTGTATATTTGGAGGTTGTGTCTGTCTCTGTCATCACCACGGTGGCTAGATGTTAACTACCTCGCTGGGTATACAGGAGGTCGCGGATTCGATCTCGACCCTGACGATGCCTGCTGCTGCTGTATATTTGGAGTTTGCGTGTCTCTCTCATCATGACCACGGTGGCTAGATGTTGACTACCTCGCCTGGTGCGCAGGAGGTCCGTGTGTTCGATCCCGACCCTGACGATGCCTGCTGCTGCTGCTGTATATTTGGAGTTTGCGTGTCTCTTTCTCTCTCGCATCATGACCACGGTGGCTAGGAGATGTTGACTACCTCGCCTGGTATGCAGGAGGTCCGTGGGTTCGATCCCGACCCTGACGATGCCTGCTGCTGCTGTATATTTGGAGTTTGCGTGTCTCTCTCTCTCATCATGACCACGGTGGCTAGGAGATGTTGACTACCTCGCCTGGTACGCAGGAGGTCGTGTGTTCGATCCCGACCCTGACGATGCCTGCTGCTGCTGTATATTTGGAGTTTGCGTGTCTCTTTCTCTCTCATCATGACCACGGTGGCTAGGAGATGTTGACTACCTCGCCTGGTACGCAGGAGGTCCGTGTGTTCGATCCCGACCCTGACGATGCCTGCTGCTGCTGTATATTTGGAGTTTGCGTCTCTCTCTCTCTCTTCCTCACTCTCCCGTGGTCGCGTAGATTTCTCTCCTGGTCCTCAGGGTTTTTTTCCCCTCTCCATATTTTGAATCGACATCACCACGCGTCTTAAGAGTATTTAGCTGCGATGCATTGCCACTTGATACGCCACTAGGCTGAGCTATCGTTTGTGGTCAGGCCGCTTCTGAATAATAGCTACGTAGCTCAGTGGGTCTTACCGAAACTATTTTTTTATTCTAACAGGCAAGGCCCCACTGTGCTATGTAGTGGCTCTTTGTGAGAAGCGACCTGACTAAACACAAATGATAGCTCCACGAAGTGGCTCATCAAGTGGAAATCTAAAGCAGCGAAATAATCTTAACGGATCATTCGAATTGCGGAGAAAAATCCACGCGACCGCGGGGAGAGAGAGAGAGACGCAGACTACAAATATACAGCAGGAGGCGTCAGGGTCAGGATGGAACCCAACCACAACCTCCTGTACACCAGGCGAGGTAGTCAACATCTCCTAGCACTGTGGTGACGACGATGATGGTGAGACAGAGAGACACGCAGACTCCAAATATACAGCAGGAGGCGTCAGGGTCAGGATGGAACCCAACCACAACCTCCTGTACACCAGGCGAGGTAGTCAACATCTCATAGCCACCGTGGCGCAGAGATTGGGGAGAGGGAACCATAACGATGAACATCCAGCCAGTGGTTGTGGTGGTCGCTGTTGCGGTGGTAGTGAAACAGAGAGAGAGAGACGCAAACTCCAAATACACAGCAGGCGTCACGGTCGGAATCGAACCCACGCGCGACCTCCTGTACACCAGGCGAGGTAGTCAACATCTCCCAGCCACCGTGGCGCGCCCCCTACAATAATTATCAGGCGGTGGCCGCAGGTCGTTGAACTTTTCCGCACCGCACCGCATCGGCGCCGCCGTGCCAGTCAGCGGGGCCGCCCCCCCCCCCCGCCACACTCACCGCAGGTAGCAGAGCGATGAGGAGGAGCGGGACGAGAGTGCTGGTGACCTGCCCGACGTTCCGCTCCATCTCTTCCCAGGGGGGCGGGGGGGGGGGTGGGTGGGTGGTTGTTGGTTGGGGGTTTGTACTTTTTGAAGCACAGCAGAAAATGAAATTAAAAACGCGGTGGTCGCGCGCTGGGCCCCGAAAAGCAAAACGACGGTGACAAAAAAAATCCTCCTGCTCCTGCTCCTCCTCCTCCTCCCGAGAGGGGGCCGCGTTCGTAAACTCGCCGGCGTCGTCGGAGAGAAAGGGAGAGTCGCTCGATGCGGCGGACGACGCGAGAGGTTGTGTGGACAGGCCGGACGATAGAACGCGGGGGGGGGCTGGGTGAGCGGGGGGGGTGAGTTGGGGGGTGGGGGTGAGTTTGGGGGTGGGGGCGAGTTCGAGGCCCGGCGTCCCAAGTTAATCGCGGCACTTTGTTGCTTCAACAAACAGCGACAAGGTGGCGCTCGAAGTTTTTTTTGTAATTAGCGAGGGCGACTCGCACTCCCCCGCGCGTTGACCCCCTTCTTCACCTCTCGACTCCTCTCTCTCTCTCTCTCCCCATCATCCATCACGCGCCTCTCACTCTCTCACTCACCCTCCCTCGCTCTCAGAGAAACGAGAAGATGCTCGGTGTAGTCGGCACTTTGATTCGTTCATCATTTCGGTTTTTTTTTCATGCTTTGCTTTATGTAAACCCCCCCCCCCACTTTTTAAATGAAAAATTTTACAAAATATTTCTCGCACTGCTCCCCTTCCCTCTCTCTCTCTTACCCCCCCTCTCTGCCCCCCCCTCTCTCTCTCAACCCCCTCTCTTCATACTCCATGTCCGCCTCTCTTTTTTTTTACGATCAGAAGAAACAACAAGATGCTAATCGGGGTGCGGTGCGGTGGGGGGGGGCACCAAAGAGAGAGACGAGTCCGCAAAATCCAGACACGGTTTAAGAGCGCACGGCTCCGGCGCCTTCCTCACGCCGGCGGGGAAGAGAGCGTTCCAGACGGCCGCGGAAGCGCTTTCCGAGAGCGCCGCCCGACGGCTCCCCGACGGGATTCAACGCGGGTGCCGTGGGTTGTTGGGTGTCCTCCAGCCAAAAAGGCCGCTCCCGCCGCTACCGCCGGTGCTACCGCCGCCTCGACGCCGGGACGACGAGGTCGGAACGCCCACACCCAAGCGAGTTTATTTGCAGTTTTCCGAACAAGCGCGGCTCCGTGTCGCCCACCACTCCGCAGCACACACGACACGCGTGTTCAAACACGCACACAACACACGTGCAAACCGCACACGCGTGGCAAGGGCAAAGCCCCCCCCCCCCCCCCCGTATAGCCTGAACAGACTGTTGGGGAAAGTGCCGGTAGCTCCCTGTGAAACGGCGATGTTCACTCCACACAGCACCAGGTACCGGTTTGAGGCCGAGTCGGCCGGGTACCTGGGATGCGTGGGGGGCCGCGGCGATCGTTGAAGATCTCTCCGTCGAAACCCGGCGTGCGATTTGCGCGCGAGCGAGCGCACCGCACCGCACCACACCGCCCACACCGCCCACACCGCACCGCAGCCGCACCGCCCACACCGCCCACACCGCACCGCACCGCACCGCACCGCACCGCCGCTCATTGTTTGTGCGCTTTGCGTGCGAGCTCTGACGTGGGGGTCTCGTGTAAACGATTCGTCGGCGTCGCTCTCATTAGTTGCGCCACCACCACCGCCACCCACCACCACCACC
>NC_133731.1:4148179-4162710 GCF_048934315.1 Petromyzon marinus | reverse complement strand
CCCCTACCCCCCAACTCACCCCCCCTCCCCAACTCACCCCCCCCCGCTCACCCAGCCCCCCCCCGCGTTCTATCGTCCGGCCTGTCCACACAACCTCTCGCGTCGTCCGCCGCATCGAGCGACTCTCCCTTTCTCTCCGACGACGCCGGCGAGTTTACGAACGCGGCCCCCCTCTCGAGGAGGAGGAGGAGGAGGAGCAGGAGCAGGAGGATTTTTTTGTTCACCGTCGTTTTGCTTTTCGGGGCCCCAGCGCGCGACCACCGCGTTTTTAATTTCATTTTCTGCTGTGCTTCAAAAAGTACAAACCCCCAACCAACCAACCAACCCACCCACCCACCCCCCCCGCCCCCCTGGTGAAGAGATGGAGCGGAACGTCGGGCAGGTCACCGCCACTCTCGTCCCGCTCCTCCTCATCGCTCTGCTACCTGCGGTGAGTGTGGCGGGGGGGGGGGGGGGCGGCCCCCGCTGACTGGCACGGCGGCGACGATGCGGTGCGGTGCGGAAAAGTTCAACGACCTGCGGCCACCGCCTGATAATTATTGTAGGCGCGCGCCACGGTGGCTGGGAGATGTTGACTACCTCGCCTGGTGTACAGGAGGTCGCGCGTGGGTTCGATTCCGACCGTGACGCCTGCTGTATATTTGGAGTTTGCGTCTCTCTCTCTCTGTTTCACTACCACCGCAACAGCAACCACCACAACCACTGCTGGATGTTCGTCGTTATGGTTCCCTCTCCCCAATCTCTGCGCCACGGTGGCTATGAGATGTTGACTACCTCGCCTGGTGTACAGGAGGTTGTGGTTGGGTTCCATCCTGACCCTGACGCCTCCTGCTGTATATTTGGAGTCTGCGTGTCTCTCTGTCTCACCATCATCGTCGTCACCACAGTGGCTAGGAGATGTTGACTACCTCGCCTGGTGTACAGGAGGTTGTGGTTTGGTTCCATCCTGACCCTGACGCCTCCTGCTGTATATTTGTAGTCTGCGTCTCTCTCTCTCTCTCTCCCCGCGGTCGCGTGGATTTTTCTCCGCAATTCGAATGATCCGTTAAGATTATTTCGCTGCTTTAGATTTCCACTTGATGAGCCACTTCGTGGAGCTATCATTTGTGTTTAGTCAGGGTCGCTTCTCACAAAGAGCCACTACATAGCACAGTGGGGCCTTGCCTGTTAGAATAAAAAAAAATAGTTTCGGTAAGACCCACTGAGCTACGTAGCTATTATTCAGAAGCGGCCTGACCACAAACGATAGCTCAGCCTAGTGGCGTATCAAGTGGCAATGCATCGCAGCTAAATACTCTTAAGACGCGTGGTGATGTCGATTCAAAATATGGAGAGGGGAAAAAAACCCTGAGGACCAGGAGAGAAATCTACGCGACCACGGGAGAGTGAGGAAGAGAGAGAGAGAGAGAGAGACGCAAACTCCAAATATACAGCAGCAGCAGGCATCGTCAGGGTCGGGATCGAACACACGGACCTCCTGCGTACCAGGCGAGGTAGTCAACATCTCCTAGCCACCGTGGTCATGATGAGAGAGAAAGAGACACGCAAACTCCAAATATACAGCAGCAGCAGGCATCGTCAGGGTCGGGATCGAACACACGGACCTCCTGCGTACCAGGCGAGGTAGTCAACATCTCCTAGCCACCGTGGTCATGATGAGAGAGAGAGACACGCAAACTCCAAATATACAGCAGCAGCAGCAGGCATCGTCAGGGTCGGGATCGAACCCACGGACCTCCTGCATACCAGGCGAGGTAGTCAACATCTCCTAGCCACCGTGGTCATGATGCGAGAGAGAAAGAGACACGCAAACTCCAAATATACAGCAGCAGCAGCAGGCATCGTCAGGGTCGGGATCGAACACACGGACCTCCTGCGCACCAGGCGAGGTAGTCAACATCTAGCCACCGTGGTCATGATGAGAGAGACACGCAAACTCCAAATATACAGCAGCAGCAGGCATCGTCAGGGTCGAGATCGAATCCGCGACCTCCTGTATACCCAGCGAGGTAGTTAACATCTAGCCACCGTGGTGATGACAGAGACAGACACAACCTCCAAATATACAGCAGCAGGCATCTCCAGCGTCGAGATCGAACCCACGGACCTCCTACGCACCAGGCGAGGTAGTTAACATCTAGCCACCGTGGCGATGACAGAGACAGACACAACCTCCAAATATACAGCAGCAGGCATCTCCAGCGTCGAGATCGAACCCACGGACCTCCTACGCACCAGGCGAGGTAGTCAACATTTCCTAGCCACCGCCTGGTCACGAACCAGTCGCCGTGATGGCGCCCGAGGGAGACGACGCCTCCGTTCGGAACCTGGCGGTGGCGGAGCAGCGACGTGGCCCCGACCCCCCCCGTCCCCGTTGGACAGAACGGCCCGCGGAAGGAGATGGCACGGAACTACTTCTGGCGTCCTCTGTCAAGTGACTTCCGATCAGTCGCAGTTCTTCAGCTGGGGGGAGGGGGGGGGCGTTAGGGCGCCACCCCACAAAGCAGCTGGAGACGAGAAAAAAATATTTTTCAAATAAAAAAAATACTCTTCCATCAATTGTTTTGCCGTGTTCCAAAACAATGAAATTGTGGTGGCTCCTTTCGACGTCAATTAGCCTAATGGAACTTGATTTGAAGCTTTCGTGACTGCAGGGATATCATTACTCATTGGGTTCTTTCGGTAAAGTCACGTGGAAAGGAAATAGATGAACTCGTGGAATGCGACGTTTCGATTGCGACACAAGCGATCGTCATCGGGTCGAAATCAAACCTCGTGAATTCGAAATACAATGCCATGCGACACAGAGAGTCGGCTGACTCAGCAGTCAACACCCTACCTGGTTGATTGCGTTCTTCCAAAGATTGCTAAATTTGGGAGAGAGAGAGACAAGACACGGACACGGAGGGTGGGACACAGACAGACACACAAGCAGAGAGAGACACCCACCCCCTCGTGTACCGTGCCGGCCTTCATAGCTACTCGCGAACAGCACTTGCCCCAAAAGTTTGTTCAGGCTATACGGAGGATCTTTGTTTTCTTAGCCCCCCCCCCCCCCCCCCAGGATCTCTGGTTTCTCCCACATGCATGGAGCCCTCTTTCATTGGCTGAAGAGGGAAAAGACATCTTAATATGTGAAGAACTGCAGAGCTTGAGCAGTAGTTGGCACTGTCTCACCGCGGGGTTACTGCTGCTGCTGCCTTCTCGCTCGTGGCTCCTCCTCGCACCTCTAAGTCGTCCTCTCTCTGAGTCGTCCTCTCCCTCTCTGTGAGTCGTCCTCTCTCTGAGTCGTCCTCTCTCTAAGTCCTCTCTCTGAGCCGTCCTCTCTCAGAGTCGTCCTCTCCCTCTCTTTGAGTCGTCCTCTCTGTGAGTCGTCCTCTCTCTGAGTCGTCCTCTAAGTCGCCCTCTCTCTGAGTCGTCCTCTAAGTCGTCCTCTCTCAGAGTCGTCCTCTCTGTGAGTCGTCCTCTGAGTCGTTCTCTCTCTAAGTCGTCCTCTCTCTGAGTCGTCCCCTCTAAGTTGTCCTCTTTCAGAGTCGTCCTCTCCCTCTCTTTGAGTCGTCCTCCCTGTGAGTCGTCCTCTCTGTGAGTCGTCCTCTGAGCCGTTCTCTCTCTAAGTGGCCCTCTCTCTGAGTCGTCCTCTCTAAGTCGTCCTCTCTCAGAGTCGTCCTCTCTGTGTTCGTCCTCTCTGTGAGTCGTCCTCTCAGAGTCGTCCTCTCCTCTTTGAGTCGTCCTCTCTGTGAGTCGTCCTCTGAGTCGTTCTCTCCCTCTCTCTGAGTCCTCTCTCTTGAGTCGTCCCCTCTCTCTCTGAGTCGTCCTCTCCGAGTCGTCCTCTCTCCGAGTCGTCCTCTCTCTGAGTCATCCTCTCTCTCTCCCTCTCTCCGAGTCATCCTCTCTCTGTGAGTCGTCCTCTCCCTCCCTCCCTGTACGAGAGCGAGTGGACACCGTGCGAGGTCTGTCGCGACCCCGCTGCACGAGGGCAGCGCCTCCCCACGCGGCCCGGCCTGCAGGCGGCCACTCGTCACGCGGCAAGCAAACGATTTGATACTGTGTCGTGAACACCTCGTTCGAGACCCACACATCGTCGCACCTCCTCCATCCCCCTCCTCCCCCGCCTCCCCCTCCTCCCCACCCTCCTCCCCCTCCTCCCCACCCTCCTCCCCCTCCTCCACCACTCCCCCCCCCTTCCGCCCCCCTCCTCCTCCCCTTCCCACCCTCATTCTGTCCTCTCACAACCCTCCTCCCCCACCTCCCCCCCTCCTCCCCACCCCTCTCCTCCCCCCCTCCTCCCCACCCCTCTCCTCCCCCCTCCTCCTCCACCCCTTGCCCCGCCTCCCCCTTCTCCCCACCCTCCTGCCCACCACTCTCCCCCCCTCCTCTCCCCCTCCTTCATCCCCCTCCCCCCTGCTCCCCCCCTACCCTACTCCTCCCTCCCCTCCTCCCCCCTCGTCCTCCCTCCTCTCCCACACCTCCTCCCACCCCGCCTCCTCCCCCCTCCTGCTCCAACCCACTCACCCCCTCCTCCCCCCTCCCCCCCTACCCTCCTCTAACCCCCTCCTCCCTACCCCCCCCCCCACCTCCCCTCCCCCCTCGAAGACACCGGTGGAACCATCACAACGCGTCATCAGAACATCACCACCTCCTCTTCTAAACACGGGGAAATTAAAGAACCACGGAGCTCGGAGCGTCTGACCTCCGGGTTGGCGTCCTTCATTTCGTCATTGTGCGAGGGTGCAGCTGCAGGCAGCAGTGGCGATCGAGGTCCTCATCCAGCAGTGGATTGGGGCACGTGGCCCAAACCACTGGGGCGTGATGGGGAGGTGGCGGGGTGGGGGGTTGGGATGGTGGGGCCGAATGTGTGGGGCAGCCAGTCCCGGGCTATTGGTGGTGGTGGGGCTGATGGTGGGGCTGACCGTGGGATTCGCGGTGAGGCTGTAGTGGGATTGGTGGTGGGGCCGACCGTGGGATTGGTGGTAGGGCTGTAATGGGATTGGTGGTGGGGCCGACCGTGGGATTGGTGGTAGGGCTGGAGTGGGATTGGTGGTGGGACCGACCGTGGGATTGGTGATGGGACCGGCTGTGGGATTGGTGGTAGGGCTGTAGTGGGATTTGCGGTGGGGCTGGAGTGGGATTGGTGGTGGGACCGACCGTGGGATTGGTGGTAGGGCTGTAATGGGATTGGTGGTGGGGCCGACCGTGGGATTGGTGGTAGGGCTGGAGTGGGATTGGTGGTGGGACCGACCGTGGGATTGGTGATGGGACCGGCTGTGGGATTGGTGGTAGGGCTGTAGTGGGATTCGCGGTGGGGCTGGAGTGGGATTGGTGGTGGGACCGACCGTGGGATTGGTGGTAGGGCTGTAGTGGGATTGGTGGTGGGGCCGACCGTGGGATTGGTGGTGAGGCTGCCCATGGGATTGGTGGTGAGGCTGTCCGTGGGATTGGTGGTGGGGCTGCCCGTGGGTTTGGTGGTGGGGCCGATGATGCTGGGTGGTTATTGTGGTGGGTTTTGACAGTAAGGGGCTGGCCTAAACATTTCTGCATGGGTGGATGAGGGCTGGTGGGCCCGAATGTGGGCCTGGTGCTTGGGGCTGAACCCCCGTTGACCCGGTAGTACTGCTGGTGTTGCTGCTGCTGGTGGTGATGGCTGAGCCCGTGGTGCCAGGCGGAGGACGCGGCCGCGGTGGCCGGGCGGGCGGGCAGGGCGCGGCCAAGCGAAGCCCCTTGTGGCTTTTTTTTTGGTTTGGCCATGTTTGATTGTTGTAGTACGGAGTTAGACTGATGGCCTTAATCTAAGTTGTCTTGTGGTTGTTGTTGTTGTTTGACTTGCATCCCACTGGGATTTTTGCACACAGCGTTGGTGTACACGGTGCTTTTTCCAGGAATATTTTGCAGTTTTTTCCTGGATTTTCTGTTCGCGCAAAGTCACGTAAAGTCACTTTAAGGTATTTTTCATATTAATGTTTTTTTTGCTTGTTGCGGTTGCACGTGACGATTCAAGAGCCGAATGGCTCACAGGGCTATACCAAAATAAATGAAAACTTAAATAAAAATGAAAAGCTGGCGTGGGTGCCAGGGGCTCGGATGTCGGCGCTGCTGTGGCACCGCGGTGCTGGGATGGGGTACGGGCTGCGAGCGCGGTAACACGAGAGTGGAAAGAGACCCCCCCTCCCCTCCTCTCCTCTCCATGAATTATTGGTCGATGGTCGGCCCGGGTCGGCTTTCACCCGCCGTGGCCCCTCTGCCGTGTTGAGTCCTACGACGAGGGGAACGGCCGAAGTCGAGGTCCTCCGCGACCGTAGGCGTCTCACGAGCCGACACGACGCCGCCGTGCGACAAGCGACAATTGAATGACGGTGGATGGGAGAGAGAATGTCGACTTGTAACGATGCCCCCCCCCACGCTCGCCGCCGCACGATGTTTAGTCACTCTCGGAGAGAGAGGATGACTCAGAGAGAGAGAGAGAAAGGTTGACTCGGAGGCGTCAGGAGAAGGACCCACGGCCGTGTGAATGCAGAAATGCGATAAAACCCAGCACCACCAATTGCCCACGCTCTGTGGGTCCTCTTACATATGAAGGTGTCATATTGACCAATGAGATGATGATTAGTTTATACGTTTGGGAGGAAACCGGAGCACCCAGAGAAAGAGAAAAAAACCACACACACACTAGTGCGAGCGAGGGGGCAACGCTCTATCCCGTGCAGACGGGACAGGTGGAGTCCACATTTTTGTTTGCTGTACCGCCTCTTGACGCCCATGGGAAGTGGGCTGGGGGTGGATCTGTCTAGAAGGAGAATCTGGGCCCGGACCCAGCCGAAGTGGAAGGGGTTCGCGCTGTGCTGCGCTATGAAGCCGGCGGCCCGATGGTTCTGAAGCGGCCCTGGGCCCTCCCCTAGGTCGACTCGGCCTCAAATGAGTACCTCGGGAGGCAAAGGCGGCCGGGAGTGGCGCTGGCCACTACACCCCCTCATGTGCCGTGCCGGCCTTCATGAGTCCTACTCGCTAACAGCACTTGCCCCAACAATCTGTTAAGAGGCGATGCGGGGGATCTTTGTCTTTGTTGACAGAACTGCAGGCAGAGCGAGTCGAGGCCTTCACTCGTCACTCGTGCAGGGACCACCACAGCCCCACCTGCCCACAATGCCACAGCCACCGTGCTGCCCTCTTCCCACAATGCCACGTTCAAGCTGCCCACTTCCCACAATGCAACGGTACAGCTGCCCTCTTCCCACAATGCAACGGTACAGCTGCCCTCTTCCCACAATGCAACGTTACAGCTGCCCTCTTCCCACAATGCCACGTTAAAGCTGCCCCCTTCCCACAATGCCACGGTAGAGCTGCCCTCTTCCCACAATGCAATGTTACAGCTGCCCTCTTCCCACAATGCAACGTTACAGCTGCCCTCTTCCCACAATGCCACGTTAAAGCTGCCCCCTTCCCACAATGCCACGGTAGAGCCGCCCTCTTCCCACAATGCAACGTTGCAGCTGCCTTCTTTCCACAATGCCATCTTACTGCTGCCCTCTTCCCACAATGCCACGGTAAAGCTGCCCTCTTCCCACAATTCCACGGGCACTCTGGCCCCTTCCCACCGTTCCACGGTGAAGACGCCGCTTAGCCGCAACCCCCCAGCCGCGTCTCCCTCCCGTAGCCCCCCACTGCTCGCGTCTCCCTCCCGTAGCCCCCCACTGCCCGCGTCGCCCTCCCGTAGCCCCCCACTGCCCGCGTCGCCCGCCGCGGCGCCTCCACCCAAGTGGGCGCCCCCCCACGCCCCCCCAATCCCCGTGGCTGCCCCCCCGGAGCCTCCACGACGGCCGCCGCCGCTCCTCCTCCTCCTGCTGCTGCTGCCCTTGGACGCGGGGGAGGTGGGCACGTCTCCCGCGGGGTCAAGCGCCACCGGGGTCAACCCTTGGAGTGGGGGGGACGCCCCATCGGTCAGAGCCCCCTCGAGTGAGTCGTTCCCTGGTTCCTCCCCATCCACGCCTTGTCACTTGCGTCACTTCGAAGTCATCCCACGTCATCTCACGTCATCCATCCCCACGCCGTGCGTGTCAACCCATTCACGGCACACGCCGAGTTATCGTACAGGGGCATGGAGTTTTCAGGGCCATGCGGCGTAGAGCCGTTTCAATGCGGGTAACAGCTAAGAAATGTGGTGTCTATGTGTTTGTGTTTCTCCCTTGTGATGGTGACTTTGTAGGATGAGCGTTGAGATTTATAAGGGGCACGGGGTGACCATCACGGTCTGAGTTGGTCTGTGACAAGGTAGGGCACTGATAAGGGGTTGACAGGCATGCTATACGCTATACACTACATTATACACTACACTATACACTACTATACACTACACTACTATACACTGCACTATACACTACACTATACACTACTATACACTACTATACACTACACTACTTAACACTACACTATACACTACTATACACTACACTATACACTACACGATACACTACTATACACTACTATACACTACACTATACACTACACGATACACTACTATACACTACACTACTATACACTACACTATACACTACACGATACACTACTATACACCACACTATACACTACACGATATACTACACTATACACTACTATACACTACTATACACTACACTACTATACACTACACTATACACTACACGATACACTACTATACACTACACTACTATACACTATACACTACACGATACATTATTATACACTACACTACTATACACTACACTATACACTACACGATAAACTACTATACACTACACTATACACTGGCTATACACTACACGATACCATACCTGTCAACCCATACGGTTTTCCCGAATTCTTGTGCAGGGAAATTGAGTTTTCAGGTCCGTACAGCCGAGAGCCGTTTAAATACGGGCATAACAATATATACATTTATGTATTTGTGTTTCTCCCTTCTGATGGGACTTTGTAGGATGAACGCTGAGATTTATAATGGGCACGAGGTGACCAATAATGTCTGAATTGGTCTGTAACAAGGTAGGGCACTGATAAGGGGTTCGCAGCTAAGCGTCCCGTTGTCTTATTTAATTGCTGCCCCTTCTTAACCGCGTTCTCACCGCCCCATCTCATTGCGGTGGTGCCATCGCCACCAGAGAATCGCCACCACCGTGCCGATGCTGCTACACCGCAAACTCCGTCACGAATGGGACGTTAAAGACTCAGCCGCAGCGGCGGTGGTCCGCACGGTGAACCCTTAGAGACCCATAGAGATACACAGAGACCCATAGAGATACATATAGACCCATAGAGATACACAGAGACCCATAGATATACACAGATACCCATAGATATACATAGAGATACATGGAGACCCATAGAGACTCATAGAGATACATAGAGATACACAGAGACCCATAGATATACATAGAGATACACAGAGACCCATAGATATACATAGAGACCCATAGAGATACATAGAGACGCATAGAGATACATAGAGATACATGGAGACCCATAGAGATACATAGAGACGCATAGAGATACATAGAGATACATGGAGACCCATAGAGATACTGAGAGACCCATAGAGATACATAGAGACCCATAGAGATACATGTAGACCCATAGATATACATAGAGACTCAGAGATAGATAGAGATACATAGAGACCCATAGAGATACATAGAGACCCATAGAGATACATAGAGACCCATAGAGATACATAGAGACCCATAGAGATACATAGAGACCCATAGATATACATAGAGACTCAGAGATAGATAGAGATACATAGAGACCCATAGAGATACATAGAGACCCATAGAGATACATAGAGACCCATAGAGATACATAGAGACCCATAGAGATACATAGAGACCCATAGAGATACATAGAGACCCATAGATATACATGGAGACGCATAGAAATACATAGAGACCCAGAGAGATATATAGAGACCCATAGAGACACATGGAGACCCATAGAGACACATAGAGACCCATAGAGATACATAGAGACCCATAGAGACACATGGAGATACATAGAGACCCATAGAGACACCCACAGAGACTCACAGAGATATATAGAGATACATAGAGACACATAGAGACTCATAGAGACACCAATAGAGATACACAGAGACTCATAGAGACACCAATAGAGACACACAAAGACTCATAAAGACACCAATAGAGACACACAAAGACTCATAGAGACACCAATAGAGACACACAGAGACTCATAGAGACACCAATGGAGACACACAGAGACTCATAGAGACACCAATAGAGACACACAGAGACTCATAGAGACACCAATAGAGACACACAGAGACTCATAGAGACACCAATAGAGACACACAGAGACTCATAGAGACACCAATAGAGAGACACAGAGACTCATAGAGACACCAATAGAGGCACACAGAGACTCATAGAGACACCAATAGAGACACACAGAGACTCATAGAGACACCAATAGAGAGACACAGAGACTCATAGAGACACCAATAGAGACACACAGAGACTCATAGAGACACCAATAGAGGCACACAGAGACTCATAGAGACACCAATAGAGACACACAGAGACTCATAGAGACACCAATAGAGATACACAGAGACAAATAGAGACACCAATAGAGACACACAGAGACTCATAGAGACACCAATAGAGACACACAGAGACTCATAAAGACACCAATAGTGACACACAGAGACTCATAGAGACACCAATAAAGATACACAGTGAACCCACAGAGACTCATAGAGACCCATAGACATACATAGAGACACCAATAAAGACACATAAACTCATAGAGACACCAATAGAGACACAGTGAACCCACAGAGACTCATAGAGACTCATAGAGACACCAATAGAGATACACAGTGAACCCACAGAGACTCACAGAGACTCATAGAGACACCAATAGAGACACACAGAGACTCATAGAGACACCGATAGAGACACACAGAGACTCATAGAGACACCAATAGAGAGACACAGAGACTCATAGAGACACCAATAGAGACACACAGAGTTTCATAGAGACACCAATGGAGACACACAGAGACTCATAGAGACACCAATAGAGACACACAGAGACTCATAGAGACACCAATAGAGACACAGAGACTCATAAAGACACCAATAGAGACACTCAGAGACTCATAGAGACACCAATAGAGACACACAGAGACTCATAGAGACACCAATAGAGACACACAGAGACTCATAGAGACACCAATAGAGACACACAGAGACTCATAGAGACACCAATAGAGACACACAGAGACTCATAGAGACACCAATAGAGACACACAGAGACTCATAGAGACACCAATAGAGACACACAGAGACTCATAGAGACACCAATAGAGACGCACAGAGACTCATAGAGACACCAATAGAGATGCACAGAGACTCATAGAGACACCAATAGAGACACACAGAGACTCATAGAAACACCAATAGAGACACACAAAGACTCATAGAGACACCAATAGAGACACAGAGACTCATAAAGACACCAATAGAGACACTCAGAGACTCATAGAGACACCAATAGAGACACTCAGAGACTCATAGAGACACCAATAGAGACACACAGAGACTCATAGAGACACCAATAGAGACACACAGAGACTCATAGAGACACCAATAGAGACACAGAGACTCATAAAGACACCAATAGAGACACACAGAGACTCATAGAGACACCAATAGAGACACACAGAGACTCATAGAGACACCAATAGAGATACACAGAGACAAATAGAGACACCAATAGAGACACACAGAGACTCATAGAGACACCCAGAGACTCATAGAGACACCAATAGAGACACACAGAGACTCATAAAGACACCAATAGTGACACACAGAGACTCATAGAGACACCAATAAAGATACACAGTGAACCCACAGAGACTCATAGAGACCCATAGACATACATAGAGACACCAATAAAGACACATAAACTCATAGAGACACCAATAGAGACACACAGAGACTCATAGAGACACCGATAGAGACACACAGAGACTCATAGGGACACCAATAGAGAGACACAGAGACTCATAGAGACACCAATAGAGACACACAGAGACTCATAGAGACACCAATGGAGACACACAGAGACTCATAGAGACACCAATAGAGACACACAGAGACTCATAGAGACACCAATAGAGACACAGAGACTCATAAAGACACTAATAGAGACACTCAGAGACTCATAGAGACACCAATAGAGACACACAGAGACTCATAGAGACACCAATAGAGATACACAGAGACTCATAGAGACACCAATAGAGACACACAGAGACTCATAGAGACACCAATAGAGGCACACAGAGACTCATAGAGACACCAATAGAGGCACACAGAGACTCATAGAGACACCAATAGAGACACACAGAGACTCATAGAGACACCAATAGAGATACACAGAGACAAATAGAGACACCAATAGAGACACACAGAGACTCATAGAGACACCAATAGAGACACATAGAGACTCATAAAGACACCAATAGTGACACACAGAGACTCATAGAGACACCAATAAAGATACACAGTGAACCCACAGAGACGCATAGAGACCCATAGACATACATAGAGACACCAATAAAGACACATAAACTCATAGAGACACCAATAGAGACACAGTGAACCCACAGAGACTCATAGAGACTCATAGAGACACCAATAGAGATACACAGTGAACCCACAGAGACTCACAGAGACTCATAGAGACACCAATAGAGACACACAGAGACTCATAGAGACACCGATACAGACACACAGAGACTCATAGAGACACCAATAGAGAGACACAGAGACTCATAGAGACACCAATAGAGACACACAGAGTCTCATAGAGACACCAATGGAGACACACAGAGACTCATAGAGACACCAATAGAGACACACAGAGACTCATAGAGACACCAATAGAGACACAGAGACTCATAAAGACACCAATAGAGACACTCAGAGACTCATAGAGACACCAATAGAGACACACAGAGACTCATAGAGACACCAATAGAGACACACAGAGACTGATAGAGACACCAATAGAGACACACAGAGACTCATAGAGACACCAATAGAGACACACAGAGACTCATAGAGACACCAATAGAGACACACAGAGACTCATAGAGACACCAATAGAGACACAGAGACTCATAAAGACACCAATAGAGACACTCAGAGACTCATAGAGACACCAATAGAGACACACAGAGACTCATAGAGACACCAATAGAGACACACAGAGACTGATAGAGACACCAATAGAGACACACAGAGACTCATAGAGACACCAATAGAGACACACAGAGACTCATAGAGACACCAATAGAGACACACAGAGACTCATAGAGACACCAATAGAGACACACAGAGACTCATAGAGACACCAATAGAGACGCACAGAGACTCATAGAGACACCAATAGAGATGCACAGAGACTCATAGAGACACCAATAGAGAAACACAGAGACTCATAGAAACACCAATAGAGACACACAAAGACTCATAGAGACACCAATAGAGACAGAGACTCATAAAGACACCAATAGAGACACTCAGAGACTCATAGAGACACCAATAGAGACACTCAGAGACTCATAGAGACACCAATAGAGACACACAGAGACTCATAGAGACACCAATAGAGACACACAGAGACTCATAGAGACACCAATAGAGACACACAGAGACTCATAGAGACACCAATAGAGACACACAGAGACTCATAGAGACACCAATAGAGACACACAGAGACTCATAGAGACACCAATAGAGACGCACATAGACTCATAGAGACACCAATAGAGATGCACAGAGACTCATAGAGACACCAATAGAGACACACAGAGACTCATAGAAACACCAATAGAGACACACAAAGACTCATAGAGACACCAATAGAGACACACAGAGACTCATAGAGACACCAATAGAGACACACAGAGACTCATAGAGACACCAATAGAGACACACAGAGACTCATAGAGACACCAATAGAGACACACAGAGACTCATAAAGACACCAATAGAGACACACAGAGACTCATAGAGACACCAATAGAGACACACAGAGACTCATAGAGACACCAATAGAGAGACACAGAGACTCATAGAGACACCAATAGAGGCACACAGAGACTCATAGAGACACCAATAGAGACACACAGAGAATCATAGAGACACCAATAGAGATACACAGAGACAAATAGAGACACCAATAGAGACACACAGAGACTCATAGAGACACCCAGAGACTCATAGAGACACCAATAGAGACACACAGAGACTCATAAAGACACCAATAGTGACACACAGAGACTCATAGAGACACCAATAAAGATACACAGTGAACCCACAGAGACTCATAGAGACCCATAGACATACATAGAGACACCAATAAAGACACATAAACTCATAGAGACACCAATAGAGACACAGTGAACCCACAGAGACTCATAGAGACTCATAGAGACACCAATAGAGATACACAGTGAACCCACAGAGACTCACAGA